>NC_083347.1:83025502-83325502 GCF_019175385.1 Lycium barbarum | reverse complement strand
AAAAAAAATGGGCTAGATCACTTTGGGCCAAGGTTGGCCATCCAACTTCCTTCTTAATGGGCCAAGCCCATATGGGAATTTAGTGAATGATTTAAAAGAAGACCAAGTCTTCATAAAATTCATAGAATTCTCTAGACATTTCAAGAAACCAAGAACACAAAAAAAAAAAAAAAAAAAAAAAAAAAAAAAAAAAAAAGAAGCTTCAAGGGCCATTTCGGCCAAGTGCAAAATTGCCAAGAAAATTGACAAACAATTCCTTCAAAAATCATTTCCTACCAATTCAAGGGTTCCTAGCAAGGTGAAGGGGTTGTTGGAACAAGAAAAACCCATAATCACACAAGTTGTCCATTCTAGTCAAGAGAAGAAGTGGAGAAAAAGGTAAGGTGAAACTCTTTTCTTACATGTTATGGATGTTTATGCATGTTGTAGTATGCAAAAGCGAGTGAAATTCATGAAAAACAAGAATATAGGTGTGGTCGTGTATGCCTATGTGTGTGTAGGAATCATGTTGTAATTATTTTATTTAGTGTTTGGTTGTTATTGTTGTGAATGTTATGTTGAAAATGGAAGTTGAATGATTTTGGAAAGGTTGTAGTTGTGTATGCATGATGGTGGCCGTGTGGTGTATATTGTATGTATAGCTGTGTATATGTGTTGAATTGTGAAGGAATGGTGAGCAAGTTTTATTTAGTATGTTGGTTGTTGTGTTGTGAATTTTATGTTGCAAATAAAAGCCTAATGAGCTTAGTGAAGTATTAGTAGTTGGAGGCTTGTCTTGGAAGATTATGTAAATTGAAAATTATGTCCTTACATGTATGGAAGATAATGATATTAGTATGGTGTTGTTGGAATATATATTATAAGGTTGTTATCGTTTTTATTGGAGTTGGAAGGTTTTGAAGGAAGTAGTATATTGATTGAATCGTTGAAATGTATTTTGGATAAATCGTTAAAATTGTTAGTGTGATTGTTGATATTGTTGTGAATAGTTTGGCCGGGTTGAATTCCCGGATTGTTGTTGATGAGGATTGTCCAAGGTGATTTTTGGGAATGATGTATTTACAGGGGAAGTGCTGCCGGAATTTCGGTAGCCAAGTGTCACTTTATGAATTTAATTCTAAATGTTCTAACCAAAGTTGGTAAATGTGACCAATTTGTAGATTTTGGCGAATTTGCAACTTGAGTTTGGAATAGTATAAGGAGCGGAAAGAGGTATGTAAGGTCTTATCCTTTCTTTCTTGGCATGTCTTAGGCATACTAGGTTGGATATGAACCTCGGGGACAACCCTATTCTCCGGAATCCGTACCTAAAGTTTCCCCTTTTTCATTCAGTAGAATTGAATTAGGAATTGTGTGAAATGTTGGAAAAACTTCCTAAACCTCTAGAACTTGCATAAATTGGACCCGACTACCTTGAAACCCTCACAAGTAACGCCATGACATGTAACATATGCAAACTGTGTACGCTACCTCATTCGGCCCGAGGTGGGCCCATTGTTCCCGGATTTTCCTTATCGTTCCGCTTGACTTACTTTGAAGTTGAATCCAAAAGAAACCTTTGATCCTTATTCCGTTATCAAATGACAAGTGCTATACCTATTCCAATGAGAATACTTCTATGGCGATAATGATAATGATGATGTTAGAAAAGAGAACATGCCTACGATAAGTATGACCAGAACGATTCCATGACCAAGATTTCTAAGCAAAGGATTCAATGTGAATACGAAGGTGACAGACTAGTTCTTGATCCTTATCTCCCTTTCTTAGCTATGACACTATGTTCTAAGGATTTCAAAGCCTATGAATTGACGTCTATGATGCCTATGATTTCATACTACGTTTTCTTCTAGTATTATTCTTCGTTGGTAGTCTCGCCTTAAAATACTCGTTCCTTCAAGGTGGGACAAAGCGATCACGGTTGTTCCATAATGCAATCGGAGGTCACCGACCTTACGTCACTCCGATGGATACATGATTTTCCTTGGGCTCTCTTGCATGCTTATATGACATATATATATAAGACATGTATATGAACATGGGGTGGGGGAAGGGATACATGGGGAATGGGAAGGGAAACATGTTTCACTGCCACCTGGTCAGCTGGCTTATCATCCCGGACGCGGGATGCCCGGACGCGGGATATATATATATATATTTGGGCGAGCCGATGTACTTCGGCGCAATGTGGGCGAGCCGACATTGTTCGGTGCTATGATATTACATAATATACTATGATATGCTATGACATGATACGATGTGAAATAAGCTCTATTTTCTATGAATATGAAAAAGAAATGTTTTCAAAAGACGGACAAGCATGCATGGTATCCGGCCTGAAAAAGGTATTCCGATATACAGGTTACTTTCTTGTCTCATTATATGGCCTATGACCCTATGATATTGATAATCATACTCTATGTTCTGTTTGTATTACCTTCCATGCCTTACATACTCGGTACACTATTCTGTCACGACCCGACTAGGGGCCGTGACGAGTACCCGATACTTGTACCGAGCACCCCATGTCTATCATATTACCTTTACCTCTTAGCAAGCCGAGTAAACAGAGCCACTTTGTTTTTTGAACATTAATATTAGCAGCGTCATTCTGAACATGAACTAGTAAACTTCGTTATTACTTTATACAACAATCATGCCGAGACACCATACATATACCTGTACCTGACTGACTGTACCTATCTATCTACGAGCCTCTAGACATAGTACATTTACACATAGAAAGGGCCGAGTACTGTCGTGGCCGAGAATACATACACAAAATAGTACCACTGAAGTGAGACTCCGGGACAACTGGAGCGCTGTAGAGTACCGCTGGTAGAGCTCCTAAGGATCAAGTCCACCTGTCTACTGACCTGCGCGGCATGAAACGCAGCGTCCACAAGAAGGGACGTCAGTACGAATAGTGTACCGAGTATGTAAGGCATAAAAGATAATATAAACAATAACATAGAGTACGATTAATAATATCATGGAGTCATAGGACATATAACGAGGCAGGAAAGTAACCTGTACGTGGGAAGGCCTCTGTTTCAGGCCGGCTATCATGTAGGCTTGTCCTTTTCTCTTTGAGACATTTCTTTCTCGTAGACACAGAAAATAGGATTTATATCGTGTCATGTTTTATCATATTATATCCTGCCCTATCATAGCGTGTCGTATTATGTCATGTCGTAGCATCTCATATTATAGTATATCTTGGCATAGCGTATCATGCCATAGCATAGCCCCTTTTTCAGAACACGGTGTCCCTTATTCTCGTATACAGAAAACAGTACAATTCAGTAAACGGTATCTTTTACTCACATTTACAGACGCCGAATACATCGGCTCTCCCAACCCCGCTCCCCAACGGTGTCCCAACACATCATATCATGTATATCATACATCATATATATATACAGACGCCGCGTACGGCTCTCCCATATCCCGCGTCCGGGCATCCCGCGTCCAGGATGGAATCCAGCTGAATTAGGTGGTGATATAACAGTGGCCCTTCCCCTTTCCCCATATACATATACGTGTACATTTACTTCTCTATTATACATATACATGTCTTATATACAAATACTTGTCCTATATACCTATACATGTCCATACACATATCCCTGTATCATATAACCAGCATGCATCGTAGTCCAAGGAAAGTTACGTCTATCGGAGTGACATAAAGTCGGTAACCTCCGATTACATTATAGAATACTCGTGATCGCTTTGTCTCACCTTGAAGGAACGAGTATTTTAAGGTGAGACTATCAACGGAGAATAATATTAAAGTAAACGTAGAATGCAATCGTGGGCATCATAGATGACAGTTCATAGACTTTGAAATCTTTAGAAAATAAAGTCATAGTTAGGAAATATAAATAAGATTCAAAAATTAGTTTATCTTTTTCATGTTTACATAAGATACTTAGCTTAGTCATCTTAGTCATAGAGTCGTTCCGGTAGTACGTATCATAGGCATATCCTCTTATCTAACATCATTGTTAAAATTATCGTCATGGAAGTGCCCTCGTTAGAGGAGTCATAGTACTTATCAGTTGGTAACGAAATCGGGATCAAAGGTTCCCTTTGGATTCACTTCAAGTAAGTCAAGCAAGACTGTAAGGAAAATCCGAGAGTAACGGGCCCACCTCGGGCCGGATGAGGTAGCGTGTACGATTTACATATGTTACATGTCTTCGCATTACATGTGAGGGTTCTAGGGTAATCGGGTCCCATTTATGCAACTTCTAGAGGTTTAGGAGGTCTTTCTACCATTTGCACATTTTCTAGTTCAATTCTATTGAACAAAAAGTGGAAAACTTTAGGTGCGGATTCCGGGGAATAGGGTTGTCCCCGAGGCTCGCAACCGACTTATTACATCCAAGACATGCCATAGCAAGAAGGGTGAAGCCTTACATACCTTTTTCCGCTCCTTTAGCTATTCCAAATTCACGTTGTAATCTCGTCGAAATCTGCAAATTGGTCATTTTTACCCAAAACTCTCATTAGGATACTTAGAGTTGAAATCTTAAGGTAATACTTGGCTACCGAAATTTCGGCAGCACCTCCTCTGTAAATATACCATCCTCGACATTCAATTTAGTCAAATTCTCGTCAAACACAATCCGGGAATTCAAACCCGGCCAAACTATTAACATAATTCAACAACAATGCCAACAACAATACTAACAATTTCCATATTCAATCAATTTACTTCTTCTTCCAAAAACTTTCCAACTCCAATAAGAACATTATAATTCATATGCCAACAATACCATACTAACAACATTATCCTCCATACATACAAGAACATAATATTCAATTTAAATACCTCAATCACAAGTCTCCAACTTATACAACTTCACAAGATTATTATGCATTCATTAACAACATAGTATCCACGATACAACAACAACCAAAACACTAAATAAAATTAGCTCATCTTCTCCCACCATTCAACACATACACACGGTTATACATACAATATACCACACGGCCACCATCATGCATTCATAACTACAACCTCTCCAAAATCATTCAACTTCTCTATCGACATAACATTCACAACAATAACAACCCAATGCTAGACACAATAATTAAACATAATTTCCTATATCTACCTAGGTACACACGGCCACACCCTTATATTCTTATTCTCCATAAATTTCACTCATTTTACACACTACAACATGCACAACATCCATAATACATAAGAAAAGGATGAATTCTTACCTTCTTGCTTCAACTCTTCACTAGGCTATATTTTGTAGCTTGAAAGAATATAAGTTTTTCTTGCTCCAACAACAACTCCACCTTGTTAAGGACCCTCTAATTGGTAGGAAATGATTTTTAAGAAATTTTTTGAAATTTTCTTGGAATTGTTTTCCTCTTGGCCGAAATGCCTTCTTGTTTTTTCTCCTCTTCTTTTTGTTCTTCACTCTCTTGAAATTTCTAGAGAAATAATGAATATTGGAATAAATTTATACAAGTCTTCCACCCATTTTTTTCCATATTTATGAATAAGTTCCTCAACACAAAAATATGACTACATGACCCCTTCCATTCTTTTCTAGAAAATTCCTCCTTTTTCTTGAATTTCCTTAAGTCTAAACAAGGAAGACTAATGTCTTTCCATGCAAGCTTTGGCCCATATAATTTTTGTAATTCACACTTAGCCCTCCTTTCTTTCTTTTCTAAAATTTTCTCCCATTTTCTTGAGTTTTCTCAAAAATGAATAAAGAAGACTAAGTGTCTTCTTATGTAAGTCTTAGTCCACATAGGGTACACAACCACTATGGCCTTTCAAGAACCTTCATGAACACCTTGTGAAATTACCGTTTCGTCCCTAACCATCCACGTTATTTCCATGATACTAATGTTGTAAATAATATTTATAATCCACTTGTACATTGAAGTACATTTGGGAAATGGTCATTCCCTCAACTTCGTCACGACTACCTTGGAATATCCGAACGTATAAAATACAGGATATAACATCCTCCCCCCCTTTAGAACATTCGTCCTCGAATGTTGAACTGGCCTCATAGCGTAGTATATTATTTCAGGGAGGTCTCCTCTGTAGATGCCTCATGTCACTTAGCATATTCATCTTGGGAGCTTAGGTTGCCTCTTGCGACCTTCACGGTTATAATCCCTCTTTCGTGGCATCCGCCGCGTCTATCCCCTCACTAGACACGTTCCCGTATGCCGCCATATTAGGGATTCCTTGCCTTAGCTAGTGTGGACTCAATATTGGTCCCACCTTGTGACACCTGTACTTTTCTCCTTTATTCCCAAATCTTTCTGTTGTCATGGCTTCCCTTTTTCTGTTAGTTTAGTCCGTCTCGGCCTATATGACTCGTGTGGGGTTTCTAACAGCTTTCCACACCCCAATTTACTCTGGGCTGCCTAATTTTATACTCGTCTCTTGTTTCCGCATTTATGAAATTTTCAGTATATTTCCCAGGGGGTCACCCATCATGGAATTACTCCCACCTGAGCACGCTTAACCTTGAAACTTTAATTCATTTCAGTGTCTCGATGTTAGTACTTCTACCTCCGCCTCCCCGTACTACTTATGTCGCATAATATGGGACGCGTTGGGGTCTTAGCAGGTTTCGAAACGTCCGCGTAACACGTCTTTTCTTTTATTTACAGTTCTAACCTCCGCAATCTCCAGTATCCGCCTTTTTACCTATGCGTATATCCACTTTTCGTCCAAATTTCCAAACTCTTAATATGTTCAGTAATACAGAGGACAGTATAGAGTAAAATAAAATCTGAATTGATTAACACACGGTTATCATAGAAAATACTGAAAAAGTACCTGTGGCCGCGTCTGCGGAAGGTTCAGGGTCCTGTCGTCCTGTCAGTGCATATAGGCGGTGCGGAGGACCGGCTGAACTAGGTGCCCCTCCTCTACCTCGGCCGCGGCCCGCTGGAGCCTGGGAAGTCTGTCCACGAGGGCGCACGGTCGACGATGAACCGATTGCTGATCCGGCTGGCTGAGTTCGGCCTCCTTCATCCTTTAGTGGGCAGTCACGTACAAAATGGTCAGTTCGACCACAGGCAAAACAACCACCGGTGTCTAGGTAGCACTGCCCAGAGTGGGGCTTGCCACACCGAGCACATCGTGGTGGGGGCAGCCCCGTCCTGCTAAAATCAGCTCTGTACTGGGATCCTGAAGCTCTAGTACCCTGATCTGGTCCCGAATAGGCGGAGCGGTCAAATCTTCTATCCCCAAATCGAGGTGGTGCACTGGCCACTGATTGGCCTGCATACCTAGACTGCTCTTGTGCCTGCCCCCCTCTATACTCGCTTCTAGCCCCAGAAGATCTGCCCCTTTTTCTGGGACCCCTATCTGAATAACGCTCCTCTCTTCGTGACTGGTACTGTTCTTCCAGATTTTGGGCGTGGGCCTGGATGCGGGTAATAGTCATCCCGTCCTGGAGTGAAGCCGTCAAACATTCCTTAACCAAATGTGGCCCTAGCCCACTCACAAATCGGTGCACATGATCTCCCCTATCCGCTATCATGGCTGGGGCATACCTGGCTAATGAGTTAAAACGGAGGCTGTATTCTCGAACGCTCATATTTCCCTGTCTCAGGTTCAAGAACATATCGGCTCGAGCCCGTCGAACCTCTGGCGCTAGGAAATGTCGCAGGAACACCTCAGTGAACTCCTGCCAAACCGGAGGGGGTGCATTTGCTCCCCTCGATGATATCCAGCTACTGTACCACAGAACTGCCACATCCCGCAGCCTGTATGAAGCCAACTCTACGGACTCCGTATCTGAAGCATGTATAATCCTCAGAGTCCTCAGCATCTCATCTATAAAGCTCTGCGGGTCTTCCTCTGGTTTTGACCCATAACACTCTGGCGGCTTCAGGGTAATAAAGTCACGGGCTCTTGCACTTACCGCCCTGTCTCCCAAGTCTACATCTTGCCACTGAGCCTGTGCGGCAACTAACTGGGTCAATAACTGGATGGCCTCTGCCATCTGCTGACCCGGAGCTGCTGGCGGTGGGACTGGAGGTGCGGGGGCTGGAGCTGGAACTCTTTCCTGCTCTGCTGGTGCAGGGGGAGCAGGAAAAGTCTGAGGGGGAGCTTCATTATGAGATTCTCCTTCTTCTAGCTCCCGCTCGACTCTGCTGCCCGCCACCCTCTTGGCTTTCTCGGCGGTCGTAGCCTTTCTCTTCGGCGGCATTACTGAAACCATAGCATAGGATTAGGAAAGGAATGTGGAAGCCTGATAGCATAGCTCTATCGCACGATCTTAGGACACAAAGAAGGTCATATTTCCTAAATGCCCTGTAGTCTCCTATTTATAAGCGTGGCGCGCTACACACCCATAAACAAGACTCTACTGGACACGGCTCGTAGACAAACCCCTAGGACCGAACTGCTCTGATACCACTTCTGTCACGACCCGACTAGGGGCCGTGACGAGTACCCGATACTTGTACCGAGCACCCCATGTCTATCATATTACCTTTACCTCTTAGCAAGCTGAGTAAACAGAGCCACTTTTTTTTTTTGAACATTAATATTAGCAGCGTCATTCTGAACATGAACTAGTAAACTTCGTTATTACTTTATACAACAATCATGCCGAGACACCATACATATACCTGTACCTGACTGACTGTACCTATCTGTCTACGAGCCTCTAGACATAGTACATTTACACATAGAAAGGGCCGAGTACTGTCGTGCCCGAGAATACATACACAAAATAGTACCACTGAAGTGAGACTCCGGGACAACTGGAGCGCTGTAGAGTACCGCTGGTAGAGCTCCTAAGGATCAAGTCCACCTGTCTACTGACCTGCGCGGCATGAAACGCAGCGTCCACAAGAAGGGACGTCAGTACGAATAGTGTACCGAGTATGTAAGGCATAAAAGATAATATAAACAGTAACATAGAGTACGATTAATAATATCATGGAGTCATAGGACATATAACGAGGCAGGAAAGTAACCTGTATGTGGGAAGGCCTCTGTTTCAGGCCGGCTATCATGTAGGCTTGTCCTTTTCTCTTTGAGACATTTCTTTCTCGTAGACACAGAAAATAGGATTTATATCGTGTCATGTTTTATCATATTATATCCTGCCCTATCATAGCGTGTCGTATTATGTCATGTCGTAGCATCTCATATTATAGTATATCTTGGCATAGCGTATCATGCCATAGCATAGCCCCTTTTTCAGAACACGGTGTCCCTTATTCTCGTATACAGAAAACAGTACAATTCAGTAAACGGTATCTTTTACACACATTTACAGACGCCGAATACATCGGCTCTCCCAACCCCCCTCCTCAACGGTGTCCCAACACATCATATCATGTATATCATACATCATATATATATACAGACGCCGCGTACGGCTCTCCCATATCCCGCGTCCGGGCATCCCGCGTCCAGGATGGAATCCAGCTGAATCAGGTGGTGATATAACAGTGGCCCTTCCCCTTTCCCCATATACATATACGTGTACATTTACTTCTCTATTATACATATACATGTCTTATATACAAATACTTGTCCTATATACCTAGACATGTCCATACACATATCCCTGTATCATATAACCAGCATGCATGGGAGTCCAAGGAAAGTTACGTCTATCGGAGTGACATAAAGTCGGTAACCTCCGATTACATTATAGAATACTCGTGATCGCTTTGTCACACCTTGAAGGAACGAGTATTTTAAGGTGAGACTATCAACGGAGAATAATATTAAAGTAAACGTAGAATGAAATCGTGGGCATCATAGATGACAGTTCATAGACTTTGAAATCTTTAGAAAATAAAGTCATAGCTAGGAAATATAAATAAGATTCAAAAATTAGTTTATCTTTTTCATGTTTACATAAGATACTTAGCTTAGTCATCTTAGTCATAGAGTCGTTCCGGTAGTACGTATCATAGGCATATCCTCTTATCTAACATCATTGTTATCATTATCGTCATGGAAGTGCCCTCGTTAGAAGGAGTCATAGTACTTATCAGTTGGTAACGAAATCGGGATCAAAGGTTCCCTTTGGATTCACTTCAAGTAAGTCAAACAAGACTGTAAGGAAAATCCGAGAGTAACGGGCCCACCTCGGGCCGGATGAGGTAGCGTGTACGATTTACATATGTTACATGTCTTCGCATTACATGTGAGGGTTCTAGGGTAATCGGGTCCCATTTATGCAACTTCTAGAGGTTTAGGAGGTCTTTCTACCATTTGCACATTTTCTAGTTCAATTCTATTGAACAAAAAGTGAAAACCTTTAGGTGCGGATTCCGGGGAATAGGGTTGTCCCCGAGGCTCGCAACCGACTTATTACATCCAAGACATGCCATAGAAAGAAGGGTGAAGCCTTACATACATTTTTCCGCTCCTTTAGCTATTCCAAATTCACGTTGCAATCTCGTCGAAATCTGCAAATTGGTCATTTTTACCCAAAACTCTCATTAGGATACTTAGAGTTGAAATCTTAAGGTAATACTTGGCTACCGAAATTTCGGCAGCACCTCCTCTGTAAATATACCATCCTTGACATTCAATTTAGTCAAATTCTCGTCAAACACAATCCGGGAAATCAAACCCGGCCAAACTATTAACATAATTCAACAACAATGCCAACAACAATACTAACAATTTCCATATTCAATCAATTTACTTCTTCTTCCAAAAACATTCCAACTCCAATAAGAACATTATAATTCATATGCCAACAATACCATACTAACAACATTATCCTCCATACATACAAGAACATAATATTCAATTTAAATACCTCAATCACAAATCTCCAACTTCTACAACTTCACAAGATTATTATGCATTCATTAACAACATAGTATCCACGATACAACAACAACCAAAACACTAAATAAAATTAGCTCATCTTCTCCCACCATTCAACACATACACACGGTTATACATACAATATACCACACGGCCACCATCATGCATTCATAACTACAACCTCTCCAAAATCATTCAACTTCTCTTATCGACATAACATTCACAACAATAACAACCCAATGCTAGACACAATAATTAAACATAATTTCCTACATCTACCTAGGTACACACGGCCACACCCTTACATTCTTATTCTCCATAAATTTCACTCATTTTACACACTACAACATGCACAACATCCATAACACATAAGAAAAGGATGAATTCTTACCTTCTTGCTTCAACTCTTCACTTGGCTATATTTTGTAGCTTGAAAGAATATAAGATTTTCTTGCTCCAACAACAACTCCACCTTGCTAAGGACCCTCTAATTGGTAGGAAATGATTTTTAAGAAATTTTTTGAAATTTTCTTGGAATTGTTTTCCTCTTGGCCGAAATGCCTTCTTGTTTTTTCTCCTCTTCTTTTTGTTCTTCACTCTCTTGAAATTTCTAGAGAAATAATGAATATTGGAATAAATTTAAACAAGTCTTCCACCCATTTTTTTCCATATTTATGAATAAGTCCCTAAACACAAAAATATGACTACATGACCCCTTCCATTCTTTTCTAGAAAATTCCTCCTTTTTCTTGAATTTCCTTAAGTCTAAACAAGGAAGACTAATGTCTTTCCATGCAAGCTTTGGCCCATATAATTTTTGTAATTCACACTTAGCCCTCCTTTCTTTCTTTTCTAAAATTTTCTCCCATTTTCTTGAGTTTTCTCAAAAATGAATAAAGAAGACTAAGTGTCTTCTTATGTAAGTCTTAGTCCACATAGGGTACGCAACCACTATGGCCTTTCAAGAACCTTCATGAACACCTTGTGAAATTACCGTTTCGTCCCTAACCATCCACGTTATTTCCATGATATTAATGTTGTAAATAATATTTATAATCCACTTGTACATTGAAGTACATTTGGGAAATGGTCATTCCCTCAACTTCGTCACGACTACCTTGGAATATCCGAACGTATAAAATACAGGATATAACATATTCGTACTGACGTCCCTTCTTGTGGACACTGCGTTTCATGCCGCGCAGGTCAGCAGGTAGGCGGATCTGGTTCCTAGGAGCTCTATCAGCAGGAATCGGCAGCGCTCCAGTTGTCCCGGAGCCTCAGTCCCTTGGTACTATTTTGTGTATATATTCGGGCACAGCAGTACTCGGCCCTTCCTATGTATATGTGTACTATGTTTAGAGGCTCGTAGGCAGATATGTACAGTTAGATGTTTCGTACTTTTGATGGTCCTCGTCGTTGTATACTGTGCTAGTAAAGCTTATTAGTCTATGTTTATAAGTATGCTCCTAATGTTAACGTTTAGTAAACAACAAAAAAAATGGTATAGTTCATACGGCCCGCTCAGTAATAGAGGTAAGATGATAGATAAGGGGTGCTCGGTATAAGTATCGGGTACCCGTCGCGGCCCTAGTTGGGTCGTGACATACACATCATGGGAAAATATTGATAATGTACCTGTAACCACATCTGGGGAGGACTCAAGATCCTGTCGTTCGACTAAAGCATACACACGGGGCTGAGTGGCACCTGAAGTAGATGCTCCCCCTCTGCCTCTACCTCGACTTGCTGGAATCTGGGGAGTCTGCCCTACCGGGTGCACTGAAGATGAACCAGCCACTGATCTTGTGGGCTGAACCCCAACTCTACCACTCACCGATGGGCAATCTCGCATCATGTGCCCAACCTGTCCGCAGGCATACCAAATATCCGAACCTTGGAAACACTGTCCAGAATGTAGTCTACTGCATTGGCTGCACCGCGGTACTGGGGGTCTCCTCTGACTATAATCACCCCCAAACTGGGAACCCAAAGCTCTCGAACTCTTACCCTGTCCTGAAGGAAAGGAGCGATCAAATCTCCTACCCGTAAATCGTGGAGGTGCACTAGTCACCAACTGGCCTGAGTGTCTAGAATATGTCTGCCTTGATCCCCCTCTATAATCACTACCTGCCCCCATAGATCTGACCCTCTTGCTTTGCCTTCTATTAATATCACGATCACCCCTCTATGGCTGTTGTCGTCCTTCTAAATTTTGGGCATGGGCTTGTATTCGGGAAATATCCATCCCATCTTACAACGAAGTCGTCAAACAATCTCTAAATAAATGTGGCCCTAAGCCACTCACAAAGCGATGCACTCTATCTCCCATGTCGGCCACCATGGTCTGGGCATATCTAGCCAAGGAATTAAATTGAAGGCTATATTCCCGGGCACTCATATTTCCTTGCTTAAGATTTAAGAACCTATCCGCTCTAGCTCGGCGGACCTCGGGTGGCAAATAGTGACGGATGAAAGCATCTACAAATTCTTGCCACACGAGAGGAGGAGAATTTTCTCTTCTTGATGCTAGCCAATTATTGTACCACAATACCGCCACATCTCGGAGTCCATAAGATACCAACTCCATAGATTCAGTCTCGGAGGTATGGATAATCCTCAATGTTCGCAGCATCTCATCAATAAAACCTTGCGGGTCTTCATCCGGCTTTAACCCAAAAAACTCTGGAGGATTCAAACTCATAAAGTCACGGGATCTGGTACTAGCTGCCCGATCACTTGAACTCACATTCTGCGGCTGTGCCTGGGCGGCAACCAACTGTGTCAATAGATGAATGGCCTCGGTCACTTGTTGACCCAAAGCGACCGGTGGAGGAACTGGAGCTGAAGCCCCTCCTTGTTCTTCTACATTGGGCAGGGTAGAAGAAGTATTAGATAGAGCCTCATTATGTGACTCGCCCTCTTCTACATTCATGGGCAGCTCTCTTTCTATCCGCCTTTTTATCGTAGTCTTGCCCTTCTAGGCGGCTGTAGCTTTTCTCTTTGGCAGCATTTCTGAAATCATAACACACTATTAAGAGGGGAAAATCTTATAACACAGCTCTATCGCACGATTTCTTAAGATGAAAGATGGTCATTTTTCCTAAATGCCCTGTAGCCTCCTGTTTATTAGTGTAGCGCGCAACACACCATAAACAAGACTCTACTAGACACGACTCGTAGACACTTCCTCGGACTGAACTGCTCTGATACCACTTTTGTTACGACCCGACTAGGGCCGTGACGGGTACCCAGGGCTAACCACCGAGCACCACTCGTTCTACTACTCATCATACTCATTTAACGTTCTTTCATCAAACTCATACTCAAATCATAAGAAAAATCATTTTTCATTTGAGAACATAAATACTTTTATATACACAAGCCTTTCGGCTGTCAAAAAAAAAAAAAAATATATATATATATATATATATACATAATATCATCATCGTGAGACCATATAACCTACAACTACGTATCTATGAGCCTCTACTGGAGTGCTAGACATAGGGACAGGACAGGACCCCGTCGTGCCCAAAATATACATATGTACACAAAAGAATAATCAAGGCACCTCCGGAACAATGGAGTGCTCTCAAATCAGCCACTAGCTCCTACGAGTCTGGATCAAGATCACCTCCCTGTCTACCTGTGGGCATGAACACAACGTCCAAAGAAAACGGACGTTAGTACGAACATTGTACTGAGTATGAGAGGCATAAACAATAATAATACGTCAATGAGATAAAGGAAACATCTATAAGGAACAACTGTATCTGACTGTCAATTATAAAAGAAATAATGCATGTTGGCTTACTTCATAATCATCATCATGTCATATATGCATAAATGTACAAGCTGCCCGACCATATAGGTACGGTGTGATAATCATTAGCTTGCGTCCAGGCCTCCCGCGTCTGGGGTACCATCTCATGCCGCCCACTAGTGGTCTCTGCCCATGTCACCTAGACATGGTGTATACATATAGCTGCCCACCTTAGCGGTGTCTGCCCGGCCATATAGGCGCGGTGTAATATCATCAACATGTACTCATCATAATGCATGCATAGAAACTCAAGATAGCTATACTTTATCGAGGTGACATAAAGTCGTGAACCCCCGATTCCATTATGGAACATTTACAAACATTCTGCCTCACCTTGAAGGAAATAGCGAATAAGGTGAGTCTATACAATAAATGACATCATTAACGTTATAGGAACATCATATAATGGACTCTAGAATCTCTATACTTAACTCACCATCTCCATTATTGGGCTCATAATGTATCTCTTATCTCATGTAGCTATTCATGGACATAGACTCTTAGCTTTCCGGGATATAGAAGATTCATAGAGAATAAGGAAAGATCATACCATAGGATTCATGCCATAGAAAGAAAGTACTAGCCTCACATACCTTTTTCGTTTAACTAATCTATCGCTTGCTTGTTCTCCTTCAATGCCCACGTTTCTACCTTCAAGAGAAGTCGCATGAACATTAGCTAATAAATTACTTAAACGTGATTACTAAAGCTAAAGAAAATTGGGCAGCATTTCCTTTGTTTATACAACTTTTCCCATATTCTATATCAACTCCCAAACATTCACAACAACATCCACAATATCGCAACCAACAATCATCATTCACCCATATTATCCACATTTCGTAATTCACTCCAATTTCTCCATAATCATGGTTATAGTTCATTATTGCATTTTCTCACATATAACACTTATCCCACATTCTAAATGTCATTCATAACATCTTTACATTCACAACATATCGATAATCATGACTCAATCCAAACCTTTGCTCAACAATGTCATTATTCCCACATTTATGACCCATTTCCTATATCTTTCTACAATCCAAGTGTTTTTAAATTTCAATACCTTAGACAACGTGGAATTATCATAAAACTCACCTTGGATGATGGATGAACAACCTTTGAGTGGAACTTCTCTTCTTGCATCAAAACCCTAACTCCCTTCTCTTGAGTTTTCTTGACTTAGGTGAACTTTGCTATGTTTTCTACACTTGATTTTGTGGTTTTGATGTAATTGATCATGGATTTTCCTTGGTTTCTTGTGGATGCATAATGGAGAAAGTTCTAGAGGTTTCTTGGTGTGTGGAGAAGTGGGAAATGAAATGAATTAAAATGAGAGAAGGGTCCTTATATTAAATCTTGAAATCAATCCCGACCGAGATATACGGTACGATCGATGAAGCTTTGATCAGATCGACGGAGCGTCGATCTGACCGTCGAAGTCATGAAATTTCCAGGGAGCAACCTTTCGTTTCCTTTCATTCTACGGTGTGAAGGACGGTCCGTCGAACTGATCGACGGAGCATCGATCTGCTCCGTCGAATGGTCTTCGCGCTAACTCAATTCTACGACACAATCGACGAAGCATCGGCCCGTCCTACGGTACAAAGAACGACCGTCGAACCCCTCTTTTGCAGAACTGCAGTGAAGTTTCATTTGACGAACTTTCCTCTCTTGCCTCAAATGTCTTTGGAATCTTAATTAGAATCATTAAGCATCGCTTCTTACTTGTAGGGACATCATGTACACCTTAACTTACGTTAGTCCATTCACCGGTCAGCAACCCAAACTTCCGAGGTGTAACAATCATATGTATATATTTACGTATATCAAGTGTATATACGTATACGAGGGGCAAAACGGGTGGACCAAAATAGATAAAAATATTAAAACATCGATTATTGATCCTATTATAGGAATTAGGACATGATTAGCATTTCAAATTAATTTAAAAACACGAATAATTGTTTAAACCGCCTAGATTTGTAAGCATAGCCTTTATTGGTTTTTAGTCTAAATGAAGTGTTGCAGTTATAACCCTTTGTTAACTAATTCCAATTGTGTCCTTAATTAATCTTAATCTAATGAATTATTTCAATTATGTCCCTATTTATCCTAATTAACCAATTAAAACTAAATTTGCACTAATGACCTCAATTGTCTTAAACCATGAATTAGTTAATTCAATTATGGCCAAAATGTAAATAATTAGTAATTAAAACCAATTTTTCAATAATGACCCTCTAATTGATCAACTACCCTAATTTAAGCACTAAACAATTTATTAATTTCAAGCAATTATGCAAACGCGCGCAGATTTAAAGATTGAGCGGTAAAATGGTCAATTCTATCAATTACTCAGGTTCCTTGGATTTAAGGGAATAAATTATTTAATTTTGACTTTTTTGACAATTTAACAATTAAGTAAACAATTATTCAAAATTGTTTTGCTCTTGATTTACTCTAACCAATATTTCATAAATGTCATAAAAATGTACCAATTAATTTCTAAATAATTTATAATGTCTTGAAAATCTCTTTATCAATTTAAAGAAGCAAAATATTGACCTGGATAATTTCTATAAAAATTATTCAGACCTTTTAAGATTCATAGCGCATTTTATGTTATAGCCCGTACTTTGTACGTTCGGATATTTCGAGGTAGTCGTGGTACGTTGAAGGCAAGACCATTTTCCAAAACTATTTTAGTGTGCAAGTTGTTTGTGAATATTATTTATGAATACTATTGGTATGGAAATATTGAGAAAGGCTCAGGGTAAAAAGGAAAATTCAGAAGATGGCTCATAGGAATAATGAGGAAGGCTGAGGGCAAAATTGGAATTAGGAAAATAATTTTTCATGAATTACAAAAAAAAAAAAAGATGGGCTTGAAATAAAATGGCCATGTGGCCGTCCAAGTTATAGTGGGCCTTGGCCCATATGGAAGTTTAAAATAAATGGCCCAAAAGATGATAAGTATATCATCTTATTCATCTTCAACATTTGGGAAGATTTAAGAAGCTTAGAGAAAAAGAAAGAAAAAGAAAGAAGAGGAGCTAGGTTCGGCCATGGCAAGAAAATTTAGTGCCATGGAAATTCATCAAGAAAAATTGTTTTCTCCTAGTGTTCCAAGCAAGTTGAAGGCCCTAATTAACATGGAGTGGTTATTGGAGCAATAAAACCATTCATTCTTGCAAGGCATAATTCTAGCCAAGTTGAAGAACTAAGTGAAAAAGGTAAGGTTTCATCTTCTTTTATATGTTGTGGGTGGTTTGTATGTGTTGTAGAGTGGAGAAATGGATGAAATTCATGAAAGTGTGGATGCTATGTTGTAGCCGTGTGGGTTGATGTTGTGGCCGAATGTAGTTGTATTGTGTAGAACAAATGAATTGATTTTATTTAGTAATTTGATTTTTGTTGTGTTGTGGATTCTATGATGTAAAATGAGGATTTAATGGTTGAAAATGAAGTTGTAATCGTTTGTGGATTATGGAAGAAGTTAATGTGACATTAGTATGGTTCCTTATAATTATAAGAATAGAGTTGCTAATGTGTATGTTGTAAATATAATTCATGAATATTGGAAATGAGACATGTGTTTGGAAGATTGTACGTTGGGTTGTTGTAATTGAATTTGAAAGAAGGAAGTGTGTTGTTATGGTTCTTGTTGCTTTTGGAAGGTTTCGGGTGAAATAGGATATTTGCTAGATTGTTTTGAATATTGTATGACTTGTTTGAAGTATTCTTGAATTGTGTTTGTAAGGTCTTGGGCAAGTATTTGAATGTGTAAGCATTGATGTTGGCTTGATTTCATGTGATTGAATTGAGTAAAAATGGAATGTCGTCGGATTGTGTAGAAAGAATTGTTAATGTTAGAACGTATTTTGAAATAATTGTTGAAGTTGGAAGATATGATTGTTGGTATTGCTATTGATAATTTGGCCGAGTTGCACTCTCGGGTTTGTTGTTGATAAATTGGCCGAGTTAGATTCTCGGGGATGATGTGTTTATAGGGGAAATGCTGCCGAAATTTCGGTAGAATATAAGTGAACTCATTTGGAATACTAAGACAAGTATATGTCGATGAGTCTGATGAATATGTAAAATCTTCTTGAATGTAGACAAGCAAGTTTGGGACAAATAAGCGTAGCTAATAAGGCGTGGCACAGGTATGTAAGGCTTACCCTTTCTTTCTTTTGGCATGATCCCTATGAAACGAGTATATGATGTATATGTATGATTTCAAAGAGATTCCTATTCTAAGAGCCACTAGGATGGCTAACGTTCTTGATTTCCATAAGCTGTTTCATATGGCTTTGATACGTATCCATGGTTTCCAAAGTTCTATTGAATATGCTTCCGAACGTGTCTACGATTCTTATTTGCCTATTGATATGAGCATACGTAGTATGGTTGAGGTTATGGCCTGATTGGATAACGAGCCAGGTATAAGAGTTCATGTCCTTAAAATGGTTCTGTAAGTATTAATGTTTCTAACTTTTGCATACAGTCTTGGATCGGGCCGAACGTTCCTCGGTAGTAATATAATATAGTTATGGATCGGGCTGCACGTTCCGCAGCAATACACTGTTTGATGTTCTATGAGTACGCATGCATGAATCTGTTATATGTATATATGATATATGATGTCGGCATATTGATTTGATCCATAATGATATTCGAAAGGTACTTAACATAATTGTTGCTTTGATTTTTCAAAAATGGCTTCTGAAACGTTTGAAAAAAAGTTTTGTACTAAAACGTCCATAACTTTTTCATACGAACTCCGATTGACTCGAAAAGTGTTTACGAACCTCAAGTGTCAGTTTATGTACTTACCTATCGAGTCTTGATTTGTGTGCATATGGTTTCTCACTACTCTGCTTGTGCAAGCTCAATATGTCTATTCACCGAGTCCCGGGCCGGGTATGTTATCGTGCGCACTCCTCTGCATTGTTCACCGAGTCCCTTAATGGGCCGGGTACGGTATATGTATATGATGATAGGATGATGATGATGATGTGTTATGGCGGCCAGGAGGGCATATGATGATTTGATTCACCGAGTCCCTCACTAGAGGGTCGGGTACGGTATGTGTATGATATATGATGTGCACGTGCATGATTCTATCTACCGAGTCCCTTAATGGGCCGGGTACGGTATGAATTTATTCACCGAGTCCCTCACTAGAGGGCCGGGTACGGTATATATATATATATATATATATATATATATATATATATATATATATATATATATATATATATATATATATATATATATATATATGTATATGTATATGCATGCATAATGATATGAAAGTATGATGACATGATTTTATCCACCGAGTCCCATAACGGACCGGGTATGGTATGTGATAACGATATGCATGATTTATGTTTTAAAGGCAAGAGTTTTGATATTCTGGACATTGTACATGTTTCTGTATTCTTACTGTCAGTTCCGCCCCTTTTCTATGATCTCTGCCTTACATGCTCAGTACATTTTCCGTACTGACCCCCTTTCTTCGGGGGCTGCGTTTCATGCCACGCAGGTACATACAGATGAGTAGAAGATTCGTCAGAAGATGTTTCAGCAGGATTGGCGGGCTCCATTTGCTTCTAGAGTGTTGCCGAGTCAGAGTATATGTATGTTCTGATTTCTGGATTGATGTTAGAGACTTTGCAGACAGAGTCGTGGGTATTGGAAGTCAGTCTGTAAGCGGCTCCATCAGCCGATGTGTCATTTTGTGTTATGATATAAATTCCATGTGATTACAGATTTTGTTGGATTTGAGAATGATAAAAAGAATGTTTCTGGAAAAAAAAATGTACCATGTATTCCATCTTTATTTGATTTAAAAAGTCTAAGAAGATTATGTGTGCACTAAGAGTCTGAGGGTTCGCTCGGCCCTAAGTAAGGGTCGGGTGCCCATCACACCCTGATCAAGATTAGGGTGTGACATTTTATTTATTATCCAAGGACTCTGAGTAATTAAAATAAATTGCGGAAGGTCAAAATTAGGTGTCAACATCATACAGGACTGGCAGTTCATTCCCTCAATAAAAACACTCAGTCCTCTATGATACCAACCTGATATATATCATATACTGATAGAGTAGAGGATTGATTCATCCCTTTAAGAAAAACACAACTCAATCCTCTATGATACACATGTGGTATATGTCATATGCTGATATGATATCATAGAAGATTGATTCATTCCTTCAAAATTATATTATTCATTCCTCGATGATACCCATATAGTAATCGAATACTTACAGGGTATCATAGAGGACTGGTTCGTTTGTTCAAGAAAAACACTCCTTAGTCCTCTATGATACCCCTTGGTATATATCATATAATAACAAGGTATCATGGATGAATGACCCACATGATATATCATATACTCACAAGATATCATAGAGGACCGACTCATTCTTCAAAAAAAGAGCTTAATCGTCTATGATACTCACACGGTATAGATCATATACTGATAGAGTATCAAAAAATTTGGTTCATTCCTCGCTCCACTGTGATACCAAAGTGGTATATATCATATACTGATAGGGTATCATAGATGTCAGATTCATTCATTAAAGAAAACTCTACTCATTCCTCTATGATGACTGCATAGTATATATCATACATTGACGATGTATCATGAATGACTTGTTCATTCCTTCAAATAAAAACACTCTTCAGTCCTCTATGATACTCACATGGTATATTTCATATACCGACAGAGTATCATAGAGGACTAGTTCATTCCTTCAAGAAAAACACCCGCCATTTCTTAATTTTTTTAAAAAAACCTCTCTGTCCTCTATGATACCAACATTGTATATGTCATATACTGATAGGGTATAATAATGGACTGATTCAATCCTTCTAAAAATTCTTCAGTCCTTTATGATACTCACATAGTATATATTATATACTGACAGGGTATCATAAATGACTTGTTCATTCCTTCAAAAGAAAAAAATTATTAAAAAAGATTATAAAAATATAGAGTCATATTTTAGATATAAATTTTGTTTTTATTTGCAAAAGAAAACATAAAAGAACATATTTTCTATTCATTTATATTTTAATAAATAAGTAGTGACTTTAGTATTCTTTTAAATTAGTTATCATTAGTCTAATTATTTAATTTTATATATTCTTAGAAATATAAAAAGTATTAGCTAATATTTGGATCATTGTATTTTATTTTTATTATTGAAAAGCAAAAAAAAAAGATTAGAAAAATGAAAGAGATAAAAAAACATAAAGAAAAGGCAAAAAGACAAAAGAACAAAGTACTAGGAGTCATGACGGGCACCCAGAGCTGACTACCGAGCACCACTCATCCTGCTAGTCATCATATCCAACCTTAACATACATGATATTAAGGGCAACAGATGCCTATATATATAAGCTCTCATAGCTACAAAAATGATATGCAAATATACAATGATGGATTCATGAGACCATACTACCCACACATACATATCTACGAGCCTCTACTAGAGTACTAGACATAAGGACAAGATAGGACCCCGCCATGCCCAAAACGTATGTACACAAAATCATATAACTATAAGTAGCACCTCCAGAATAGTGGAGTGATCCTGTGAAATCACTGATAAGCTCCTACGGATCTGCACCGTCTCCCTGTCTACCTGTGGGCATGAACACAACGTCCAAAGAAAAGGACGTCAGTACAAACATTGTGCTGAGCATGTAAGGCGTAAACAATAATAACACATCAATTAAATAAGGACACATCAAGTGAAGAACAACTTGTAACTGACCGTCACTTAAGATAGAAAGAATGCATACTGACTTACTTCATAAACATCATCATATCATGTATGCATATATATATAAGCTACCCCACCATATAGGTATGGTGTGATCATCATTAGCCTGCGTCCAGGCCTCCCGCGTCCGGGGTAACCATCTCATGCCGCCTACTAGTGGTGTCTGTCCATGCCATCTAAACATGGTGTATACGCTGCCCGCCTTAGCGGTGTCTGCCAGGCCATATAGGCGCAGTGTGATATCATCATCATATACTTATCATGAATCATGCGTAAAAACTCAAAGACAGGCTATAACTCTATCGGGGTGACGTAAGGTTGTGAACCCCCGATTCCATTATGGAGTATTCATAAACATTCTACCTCACCTTGAAGGAATTAGCATATAAGGTGAGTGTATATAATAAACAATATCAATGAATCATAATTAGAATCATTAGCTTTAGAATCTTTAGACTTAACTCGTCATCATCACTATCATACTCATGACATATCTCATTTTTTTATCTCATGCGAAGCTCTTTATAATCATAGACTCATAGTTTTCGGAGTGAAAGAAAGTCATGGAATGATAGGAGGATTCATGCCATAGGAGTCATGCCTTAGAAAGAAGGGACTAGCCTTACATACCTTTCATTTAGCTACTCTATCACTTGAATGTTCTCCTCCAATATTCGCGTTTCTACCTCCAATAGAGTTTGTACTAACATTAGATAATCGATAGCTTAAGCATACTTGACTAAAGCTAGAGAAAATTGGGCGGCATTTCCTTTGTTTATACAACTTTATACATATCATATATCAACTCCCAACGTCAATAATAACATTCATAATATCATAAGCAATAATCTTCATTCACCTTACATTATCCAAGTCTCCCAATTTCACTTCAAATCATCCATAACCATGGTCATAGTACAATATTACATTCATTCTTGTATAGTGTTTATACCATGTTCTTGATGTCATTTATAACATAATTATAATCACAACATATCAATTATCATGACTCATTCCAAACTACTACTCAAAATGCGACTATTCTCATATTTATGCCATTTTCTACCTTCTTTCATAATCCAAGTCTTTCAACCCCTCAATACCCTAAACAACATGAAATGATCATAAAACTTACCATTGATAGTGTGGGAATGAGCTTTGGGTGGAAACGCTTCACTTGAGCAAACCCCTACTTCCACTTCCAAAGGGATTTCTTGTCTTAGATGAACCCTAGTGAGCTTCTTGCACTTGATTCTCGTGGTTTGATGAAGTTGATCCTTAATTTCTCTTGAATTCTTATAGAAGAAGTGTAGAGAGTGTTCTAGAGAGTTCTTGAGGTGTGGAGAGAAAAATAAAAAATGAAATATGAACTTGGGTCCTTTTATTTAAAACTTGAAATCTGTACCGACACATTTATACGGACACACATACGGTCCGTATAATTTATATGGGCCGTATGTGTGACTGTATATTTAGTCCAGTGAAGGATTCAATTCTGGGAAGCTTATACGATCAAACATACGGGCCGTACCTTTTATACGATCCGTATGGAGGACCGTACAATGCTCAGCTCTCCGAAACTTGTCCTCGTCGACTTGTTTGATATCCAATCCTTATGGAACCTTCTTAATACTTGTTTAACACTTCATTAACAATCTAAGAGACGTTGTAACTCTCCTCTAAGACATCATTAAGCCATCATTAACTTGGTACCTTGTAAATCCTTTCCGATACACAACGTATACCTCGCCTTTCTTGACGAACTCTCTTCTCTTACCTCAAACGTCTTATGAACCTTAATGGGAATCGTTAATTACTACTTCTTGCTTGTGGAAACATCCTATACTTCTTCGCCTGCATTAATCCATTCACTGTGCAATGACATGAGTTTTTCCGAGGTGTAACATTCTTCCCCTCTTTAAAAAACATTCGTCCTCGAATGTTAAGTTCTCGGGAATTCTACGAAAATTTTACTAGAGTTTCCCCTGTAATAGGGCACTACCATCCTGTCACAACAACCCACAATAACAATGCCTCACAGGGCCACAACATAATAGCAATAAAGTTTGGCCACACATGACCCAAAAGCATAAAAGGAAAACATACACACCTCATAATCTTGACGTTTCATCTTGGATCTCTCCCGGGGGCTGAAATAAGTGTGGGTGCTTGGACTTCATATTTTCTTCTGCTTCCCAAGTCATTTCTTCTCGGTTATTATTACTCCATAAAACCTTGACTGAAGCTACTTCTTTGTTTTTAAGTTTCCTTACTTGCCTATCTAATATGGCAATGGGCACCACTTCATAAGCAAAATTTTCTGTCACTTGCACATCAACTACCGATACGATCCTAGTAGGATCTCCAACACATTTGCGGAGCATTGATAGATGAAAACCTGGATGGACTGCTTCAAGTTCTGAGGGTAAGTCCAATTCATGTGCTACTTGGCCTATCTTGCGGACAATCTTATAAGGTCTGATGTATCGATGACTCAACTTCCCTTTCTTACCATACCTCATCACGCCTTTCATCGGTGATACTTTCAGGAATACCCAATCATCAATTTGGAATTCTAAGTCTCGCTGACGGTTGTCCGCATAAGACATTTGGCGACTTTGGGCTGTCAATAGTCAGTCTCAAATAACCTTGACCTTTTGCACTGCTTGTTGAATCAACTCAGGGCCTATTAGCTGTACTTCTCCTACTTCAAACCACCCAATTGGGGATCTACACTTTCTTCCATATAGAGCCTCATACGGGGCCATTTGAATACTGGAATGATAGCTGTTGTTGTATGCGAATTCAATGAGAGGTAAGTGGTCATCCCAGCTACCACCAAAATCTAACACACATGCCCGTAACATATCATCCAAGGTTTGAATAATGCGTTTAGCTTACCCATCAGTTTGTGGATGGAACACTGTGCTGAGCTTTACCTGAGTATACAAACTTTCTTGGAAAGACTTCTAAAATTAGCTGTAAATTGGACTCCTTGATCTATGATAATATATATCGGGACAGCATGAAGTCACACAATCTCTTTGAGGTCCAACCTTGCATAATCTTCTGCTGAATATGTGGTTCTGACTAGAAGAAAATGAGCTGATTTCGTGAGTCTGTCCACGATGACCCATATAGAGTCTTATTTGCTTCGGGAACGAGGTAACCCTACAATAAAATCCATTTTAATCACTTCCCATTTCCAAATAGGGATTTCCATGGCTTGTAATAACCCTCCTGGCTTTTGATGCTCGATTTTCACTTGTTGGCAGTTTGGACATTGAGCTAAAAATTCTGCTATGTATTTCTTCATTCCATTCCACCAATACATTAGCTTGAGATCATGGTACATCTTTTTCGCTCCTGGGTGAATAGAATACCGAGAATAATGAGCTTCTTCAAGAATTCGACGACGTAGTTCCGCAACATTCGGAACACATAGCCTGCCTCGGTATCTAAGAACTCCATCTAAAGAAGTTTCAAATGGAGACTTTTCTTTCTCATGAGATGTATCTCTATAGTGGCTCATCTGAGGATCTTCATATTGACGCTCTTTCACCTCCATATCCAAGGACGAGACGGTTGGATTATTAATATTAATTCCTGCACTGCCTGAATCAATTAGACGAACTCCAAGGCTGGCTAGCTGGTGGAGCTCACGAATTAATTCCTTCTTCTCCGGAGGAGCCTTACATAGGCTACCCATTGATCTGCGGCTAAGTGCATCGGCTACTACATTCGCCTTTTCGGGGTGGTATAAAATACTCACGTCATAATCTTTCAATAATTCCAGCCAGCGTTTCTGTCGAAGATTTAGCTCCTTCTGTTTGAATATATAATGGAGACTCTTGTGATCTGTATAAATATCAACATGAATGCCATATAAATAGTGTCTCCACATCTTTAGTGCATGAATAACCACAGCCAATTCAAGATCATCAGTTGGATAGTTCTTCTCATTTTTTCGCAACTGCCTTGAAGCATAGGCAATGATCTTATCATGCTGCATCAACACACAGCCTAATCCCACACCAGAAGCATCACAATATATGACATACCCATTTGGCCTTTCTGGAAGTGTCAAGATTGGGGCCGAAGTTAATCTGTCTTTTAATTCCTGGAAGTTGCGCTCACAACCATCAGTCCACTGAAATTTAGCTGACTTCTGAGTTAGCTTCGTCAATGGTGCTGAAATAGAATAAAACCCTTCCACAAACCTTCTATAGTAACCTGCCAATCCTAGAAAACTACGGACTTCTGTAGGCGTTGTAGGCCTTGGCCAAGTCTTCATAGCCTCTATTTTCTGAGTATTGATCAAATACCATCAGCTGAAATGATATGGCCCAGAAAAGGCACAGAATTTAGCAAAAACTCACATTTTGAAAATTTTGCATACAATTCTCGAGTCCGAAGAATCCCAAGGACAATATGCAAATGGTCTGCATGCTCTGATTCTGTCAGAGAGTATACTAAAATATCATCAACGAACACTATCACGAACAGATCTAAGAGAGGCCTGAATACATTATTCATCAAATTCATAAACACCTCTGGAGCATTTGTAAACCCAAATGACATCACTCGGAATTCATAATGGCCATATCTCGTTCTGAAAGCTATCTTGGGAATATCTTCTTCTCTAACTCTTACCTGATGATACTCGGATCTTATATCTATTTTGGAAAACCAGTTGGCACCTTGTAATTGATCAAACAAATCATCAATTCTTGGGAGAGGATATTTGTTCTTGATCGTCACCTTATTTAATTGCCTGTAATCAATGCACATTCGCAGGGAACCATCTTCCTTTCTCACAAACAAGACGGGTGCTCCCTACGGTGATGAACTGGGCCTAATAAATCCCCTTTCAAGCAAATCTTTCAATTGAGCCTTTAGCTCTTTCAATTCTGCAAGAGCCATTCGGTAAGGAGGAATAGAGATAGGCTTGGTGTCTGGTAACACATCAATAGCGAAATCAATTTCTCTTCCCAGAGGAATACCTAGGAGTTCATCTGGAAATACATCTTAAAATTCATTCACTACCAGGACGGATTGAAAAGTCAGTGGCTTTGCTTCGGTGTCATGCACTCGGACTAGGTGATAAAGGTAGCCCTTAGCTATCATCTTCCTTGCCTTAAGGTAGGAAATAAACCTACCTCTAGGAGATGTTGTATTACCTTTCCATTCAAGCACGGTTTCTACCGGGAATTGGAATCGAACCACTTTCGTTCGGCAATCGACATTGGCATAACATGAGGCCAACCAACCCATTCCCATAATCACATCAAAATCTAACATTTCCAGCTCAACTAAATCAACTTTCGTCTGGCGATCACATACTACAATTACACAATTCTTGTATACTTGCCTAGCTATTACATGATCACCAACCGGAGTAGATGCTTCAAAGGTTTAATTGGCTCAGGTTTCACCCCAATACGACCAGCAATATAGGGAGTAATATAAGACAACCTAGAACCCGGATCAATCAACGCATAAACATCATGAGAGAATATAGTCAATATACCTGTAACCACATCCGGAGAGGACTCAAGATCCTGGTGTCCGGCTAGAGCATAAATACGGGGCTGAGTGCCACCTAAACTGGATGCTCCCCCTCTGTCTCTACCCCGACTTGCGAGAATCTGGGGAATCTTCCCTATCGGGCACATAGAAGAAGAACCGGCAGCTGATCCCGTGGGCTGAACCCCAACTTTACCACTCAACGATGGACAATCTCGCATCATGTGCCCAACCTGACAAAGGCATAGCAAGCATCTGAACCTCGGCGACACTGACCAGAATGTAACTTACCGCACTGACTACATCGCGGTACCGGTGGTCTCCTCTAGCTATAAGCGCCTCCAAACTAGGAACCTGAGACCCTCGAACTCTGACCTTGTCCTGAATGAACGGGGCAATCAAATCGCCTACCTACAAACAGGGGAGATGCACTGGTCGCCGAATGACCTGACTATCTAAGATGTAATTGTCTCGATCCCCCTCTATAGTCGCTACCGGTACCCATAGATCTGGCCCTCTTACGCTGCCCTCTATCAATATCATGCTCACCCTTTACGGATGTTACTGCTCTTCTAAGTTCTGGGCATGGGCCTGAATACGGGAAATATCCATCTCTTCTTGTAATGAAGCTGTCAAGCAATATTTGAACAAATGTGGCCCCAAGCCACTCACAAATCTATGCCCTCTATCTCCCATGTCGACCACCATAGTCGGAGCATATCTAGCCAATGAGTTAAAGTGGAGGCTATACTACCGGGCACTCATATTTCCTTGCTTCAAATTTAAGATTCTGTCCACCCTAGCTCGACGGACCTCGGGTGGCAAATAGTGACGAATGAAGGCGTCTACAAATTCTTGCCAAACTGGAGGAGATGCATTTTCTTTCTTTGAAGATATCCAATTATTATACCAAAGGACCGCCACATCCCGGAGCCCATAAGATGCTAACTCCACGGATTCAGTTTCAGAGGCATGGATAATTTTCAACGTTCTCAACATCTCTTCAATAAGGCCTTGCAGGTCTTCATCCGGCTTTGCCCCGAAATACTCTGGTGGGTTTAAAATCATAAAGTCCTGAGCTCGAGTGCTAGTCGCCCTGTCACCTGAACCTGTACCTTGCCGCTGTGCTTGAGCGGCCACTAACTGTGTCAGCAGCTGAATAACTTTTGTCATTTGTTGACCCGAAGTAGCCGGTGGAGGAACTGGAGGCATAGGAGCTGGAACTGAAGCCCCCTCTTGTTCTTCTAGAACAGGCGGAGTAGGAGAGGTATTTGATGGAGCCTCATTATGTGATTCACCTTCTTCTACATTAGTTGGCGGCTCCTTTTCTATCCGCCTTTCTATCGTAGCCTTGCCCTTCTAGGCGGTGGTTGCTTTTCTCTTTATCGGCATTTCTGAAATCACAACGCACAATTAGGGAGGGAGAAAATCTTTTAACATGGCTCTATCGCACGATTTAATAAGAAGAAGAATGATCATTTTTCCTAAATTCCCCATAGCCTCCTGTTTATGAATGTGACGCGTAACACACCATAAATAAAACCCGACTAGACACTGCTCGTAGACACTTTCTAGGACTGAACTGCTCTGATACCACTTTTGTCACGACCCGACTAGGGGCCATGACGGGTACCCGGAGCTGACTACCGAGCACCACTCATCCTGCTAGTCATCATACCCAACCTTAACATACATGATCTTAAGGGCAACATATGCCTACATATATATATATATATATATAAATAAAAGCTCTCATGGCTACAAAAATGATATGCAAATATACAATGATGGATTCCTGAGACCATACTACCCACACATACGTATCTACGAGCCTCTACTAGAGTACTAGACATAAGGACGGGACAGGACCCCACCATGCCCAAAACGTATGTACACAAAATCATATAACTATAAGTAGCACTTCCGGAATAGTGGAGTGATCCTGTGAAATCACTGATAAGCTCCTACGGATTTGCACCGTCTCCCTGTCTACCTGTGGGCATGAACACAGCGTCCAAAGAAAAGGACGTAAGTACGAACATTGTACTGAGCATGTAAGGCGTAAAAAATAATAATACATCAATGAAATAAGGAGACATCAAGTGAAGAACAACTTGTAACTGACCGTCACTTAAGATAGAAAGAATGCATGTTGAAGGCCTCCCGCGTCCAGGCCTCCCGTGTCCGGAGTAACCATCTCATGCCGCCCACTAGTGGTGCTGTCCATGCCATCTAGACATGGTGTGTACGCTACCCGCCTTAGCGATGTCTGCCCTGCCATATAGGCGCAGTGTGATATCATCATCATATACTTATCATGAATCATGCATAAAAACTCAAAGACAGGCTATAACTCTATCGGGGTGACATAAGGTCGTGAACCCCCGATTTCATTATGGAGTATTCATAAACATTCTGCCTCACCTTGAAGGAATTAGCATATAAGGTAAGTGTATACAATGAACAACATCAATGAATCGTAATTAGAATCATTAGATTTAGAATCTTTAGACTTAACTCATCATCATCACTATCATACTCATGACATATCTCATTTCTTTATCTCATGCGAAGCTCTTTATAATCATAGACTCATAGTTTTCGGAGTGGAAGAAAGTCATGGAAAAATAGGAGGATTCATGCCATAGGAGTCATTCCTTAGAAAGAAGGGACTTGCCTTACAGACCTTTCGTTTAGCTACTCTATCACTTGAATGTTCTCCTTCAATATTTGCGTTTCTACCTTCAAGAGAGTTTGTACTAACATTAGATAATTGATAGCTTAAGCATACTTGACTAAAGCTAGAGAAAATTGGGCAGCATATCCTTTGTTTATACAACTTTCTCCATATCATATATCAACTCCCAAACGTAAATAATAACATTCATAATATTATAAGCAATAATCTTCATTCACCTTACATTATCCAAGTCTCCCAATTTCACTTCAAATCATCCATAACCATGGTCATAGTACAATATTACATTCATTCTTATATAATGTTTACACCATGTTCTTGATGTCATTTATAACATAATTATAATCAAAACATATCAATAATCATGACTCATTTCAAACTACTTGTTACACCTCGGAAAAGTCCCCGTACATGTACAAGGAATAGACAAACGAAGGATATAAGCGAGGGGTGTTTTACTAAGCAAGGGGTGATGATTCGTGAATTTTTGGAAATGGAAAAGTTGTAGAATTTCATGTAGCCCAGTGGTCGTATAGTGATTTACGGCCCGTAAAGTGATTTACAGACCGTAAACCACCATCGTCCTCCAGCCTTTCAAATTCCAACTTTCTGTTAAGTGGTGAAATGCTTAAATACGACTTGGAATACGGCTCGTAAACTGGTTTACGGACCGTAAACCTCGATCGTAAACTGCCATGTTCTTCAGCCAGCTTCTCTGTTTTGGACATGCTTAAAGACAACCACATAATACGGCTCGTAAACCAGTTTACGGCCCGTAAACTGTGGTTTACGACCACTGTTCACCCCGACTAGAATTTATTAAAGATCAAACTTTGAGTTATTAAAAGGGACCAAAGCCTCATTTTATTTCATTTTTCATCCACACAACCTTCAAGAACACTCTAGAAGCTCTCCAAATATTCATCCACAAAATTCAAGAGATCAAAGGGAAACCAAGATCATCAACATCTAATTCATGAAAGCAAGTGCATGAGACTCTATTGGAAGTCATCTTCTTCAAGAAATTTCAAAAGGGTTGAAATAGGGTTTTGGTATAAAAAGCGTATTGTTGCTCAAGGCTTGTTCCACCATCATCCAAGGTATGTTTCATGACTATACCATAGGGTTCAAGGTATTGGAAGGCTTAGATACTTGAAATGTATAAGAACATAGAAAATGGGCCTTGCATGGGTGAATAGTGGCACAATTGAATAGTAGTTGAATGGAGTCATGAATGTTGATAAGCTACGGTAGTGAATATGTTATAAATAACGTCTAGACCATGAAATAAGTATTATATACGAGAAAACGTGATAACGAGCTATAACCATGGATGTGGAGAAATTGGAGGAAAATGGTAGATTTTTCTTAAGGCGTATAAGTGATGATTGTTGAACGTAATATTGTGAGTGTCGTTACGAATGTATGAGAGTTGAAATGAAACATGGGAAAATTATTATAAATGAAGGAAGTGCTATCCAATTTTCCTTAGAAATAATAGTCCGTTCTTATAATTACTTAGCTAACGACGACATGAATTCTCTTGAAGGCATATACGAGTGCATTAAGGGAGAACGAGCAAGCAATAAGAATTGATAACGTCGAAGGTATGTGAGGCTATTCCCTTTCTTTCAAAGGCATGATCCCTAGCTTACGATTTCATAAATGCTCCCATCTTTTCCTTGCTATCAAAGGTTAAAAAGTCTAAGATTCCGAAGTATGATTTCCTTCTTGATATTCCATAAATGTTTTCCAAGTACTCCTATTTTCCAAAAAAAAAAACAAAGGTTGTGAGTATGTGAGTTCTTATGGTAACGACGAAGGATATGTTTTTCAATGACAACGATGATGTCAAAAAATGAGAATATTATTACGCTGACCATGATGAGAGCAAATCTTATGTTTAAAAGTTTCAAGTTTACAATTTCAATAACTATATGAGGATGTCGAGCTAATTACTGATTTTCTCAATTTATTCATGGATGGTGACTTTATTTCTAAATCTTCCAAAGTATATGAATGGATGCCTTATGAAGTTCATGATTTTATTCTATGTTTTCTTTTAATGCTATTGTTCATTGATAGTCTCGCCTTATAATAATTGTTCCCTCAAGGTGAGACCAAGCGACGATGATTACTCCATAACATAATCGGAGGCTTTCGACCTTACGTCACTCCGACGTACTTACAGCTTTTCCTTGGGATCTCAAGCATGCTATGTATATTATGTATGTATATATATGATATGAAAATGTTTTCAGGGGAAATGGGGAAAGATGAGGCGCTATAGACGCATAGCCACCTGGTCAGCTGGCATATCATGTTTTCATCCTGGACGAGGGATGCCCGGACCGCGTATATGGGTTATGGATCGGGCCGTACGTTCCTCGGCACTAACTTATTATATTTATGGATCGGGTCGTACGTTCCTCGGCACTAACATATGATGACATATGGATCGGGCTGCGCGTTCTGCAGCAATTTACTATATGATGCTTTATGAGTATGCATGCATGGATCCGCCTTAAGAGGCAAGCAGTTATCGATTATCCCCTTGTACTTACATTACTTTCTTATTCTTACTTTATTTCTTGATGTATGCCTTACATACTCAGTACAATGCTCGTACTGACATCCTTTTCTTTGGATGCTGTGTTCATGCCCACAGGTAGACGGGAAAGAGGTCCAGACTGATAGGAGTCACTAGCCGAGCTGAAGAGCACTCCATCTTCCGGAGGTGCTAATTGGTTGTTCCTTTTGTGTATATATTTGTATGCCACTCAATAGAGGCTCATAGATACTCGATGTGGGTTGTGTGGTTCCACAACGTGGGTAGTACGCATGTGTATAAGTATATTGAAATAATTTTTTGTATCAACGCGTTATATTTTTGTAATGAAAATCAAATCCTCTTTTTAAAGTTAACCGGAAATAGATGAATGATTGTTAAATGGGTTAGGTAAATGATAGCACGAGCGGTGCTCGGGGGTTAGCCCCGGGTACCCGTCGCGGCCCCTAGCCGGGTCGTGACACTACTACTCAAAATGCCACTATTCTCATATTTATGACCCATCTTCTACCTTCTTTCATAATCCAAGTCTTTCAACCCCTCAACACCCTAAACAACATGAAATGATCATAAAACTTACCTTTGATAGTGTGGGAATGATATTTGGGTGGAAACACTTCACTTGAGCAAAACCCTATTCCATTTCCAAAGGGATTTCTTGTCTTGGATGAACCCTAGTGAGCTTCTTGCACTTGATTCTCTTGGTTTGATGAAGTTGATCCTTAATTTCTCTTGCATTCTTGTTGAAGAAGTGTAGAGAGTGTTCTAGAGAGTTCTTGAGGTGTGGAGAGAAAAATAAGAAATGAAATATGAACTTAGGTCCTCTTATTTAAAACTTGAAATCTGTCCCGACACATTTATACAGACACACATACGGTCCGTATAATTTATATGGGTCGTATATGTGACCGTATATTTGGTCCGGTGAAGGCTCCAATTCTGGGCAGAATTAATTAATGGTCCATTTTTGTTGGTGTCACGACCTATTTTGCCTAAGTCGTGCGGGCACTTACCTTCCCACCTCGGTAAGCGATCCCTCAACTAAACAATAAATAAAGTCACAAGACATAACTAATCAAGCAGAAAAGAATAGATAAGTAAGTCTCACGATAGATATATGTATATAGTAGAATAATGTGGAATAATAATAACACCCCCAGGGTCTAGTCTGAATAATACAAGAGCATCTAAACGGGAACTAATACAAGTGTGAAATAATAATACATAAGTTTCTATGTCTCTGAATAGAATAGGACATACGATAGAGAAGTCTTCAAGGCAGCAAACGACCATGCTCGCCCTGGAAACTCGAAGATAATGCAGAAATGACTATCAGCCACGCATCACAGAAGTGGATCCGACCGGATACTCTGCATTCATAAAAGAATGTAGCAAGTACAAGTCAGTACAAAACAACAATACTGGTAGGCATCATCGGCCGACCAAGCATAGCTAACACAATTTCGATAATAAAGCAGATAGGCAGACAAACCAACAAGTACAAATCAAACATAATCGAAACCAAGTACACGTCATTTCCTAGGTAAAGCATCTAATCCCAATAGTGCAAAGTCTGAATATATCAAGTTCGAATCCAACATCACAGGTACAACAACAAAATCATCTCCAAATCAAGCTATAATGCATTACAATGCAATTCCATGCCATGTAAATATTGTGTACACATGTACTCCGGACAGAAATATCGACATCTTGGTAGCACAACCCAGCGTGACTCGCGAAGTCTATGTGCCACCCGTCCAGGATCTTTGCCCAACTGACAGACGGGACACCAGATCTTCGCCCACGGGGGGTTCTCACCGACACCACTCTAGGGGACCTGGAGAGTCCATGCACTAAATCAACGATTCCGGAACTAACATTGGATATCGGCCATCTCAGGTCACTCATGTAAAACCAAGCCCAGCTCATCAAGTGTTTCATCAAATATCATCAGTATCTCAATAGTGTATCATGAAAATGAGAGTGCGTGCAATGCATGTATCAACATAAATAATCATGACCGATATCACAAGTACCGACAATGGGTACGCCAACAATATATCCAAATTACAAATTCCAACAGTGGGTATGCTAACAATATAACCGAATCACAAGTACCGACAATGGGTACGCCAACAATGTAACCGAATCACAAGTACCAATAGTGGGTATGCAAACAATATACGTAATCAAGATGGTAAAATAGAATCCAACGTCTATCAACAACTCATGACATCAAGACATCACAATAGAACAATCAAGTCACAACATAACGGGGTGGCTAGCCCCAAACACGCAACAGGGCCCAACCTAAGGCAATATCCAACCCAACTTCATACCCGTAGGTTCACATGTTGTCTCCGACAATATATTCTAAATATGCGCTTCGCTATACGAAGTCTCACCAAGGGTAAGCCATAACCTACCTGGATGGCTGAACCGCAATACCAACAACTCACTCCTTTGCCTTGCCTTTCTTCTGAACCTCAGAACCAAAGTAGTCTAAGCATAATCGAAATCTAGATTAGAAATCACGAAGAATGATACGAATATTGCTACCATTCAATTTAGGTCAATTCTAACCCTAGAATTTGGGGAAACGGGCCCAAAAGGGCCAAACGGGAAATTCGGAAGCATAATATCAAATTAAGCACTAGGTTATCATAACCCAACCACTAATTGCTAAATTAACTCATAGATTTACCCAATTTCATATTTGAAGCAAAGCCCCCAATTTGGGTATAAATCCTAACTCTTTGATTTCGAAATTCATACTAGAAATGGAAGTTATATGATTAACAAGCTTAGATTCATCAAAATTTAACATAAACCCCATCAATTTCGTCATTAATAAGCCCACAGAAATGTTCATCCAAACCCTCTTCCATCTTCCATTACTAAGGGATTATTAAAGGAAAGGGGGAATCTATGATGATTAGGATCAATGGAATAGTATAGGGATTAGCAAGGTTTACCTCCAAGAATATTCTCCAAATATCTCCAAGAACAGTCCCCAAAGCTCTAATTTCGAAGTGGAAATAAATGAGAGTCTAAAGGCTTATTTAAATCACACTTAATGAAATAACAGGCCCGTTACCGTCACGACGGTAATGGGGCCGCAACAGCGGTGCCGCTACAACGCCCATCAAGCCACCATGGCGGTCTTGTCAAGATATATATGGCCGCCCCAGCGGTCAACACACCACAACAGCGGTGCCGCCATATCGGGCACCAGGTACCAGAATTCCTCCAATTTTTCTAAGTCTCAATCGAAATTCCGAGCCAGTCCAGAGGCTATCTGTGTCACACCCTAACTCTATTGGGGTGTGATGGGCACTCGTCCCCACATACAGAGCCGAGCGAACCCGCAGACCCTGATTACACACCTAATTTTTATTTTTATTTTGAATTCTAAAAGTCAATTACAATTAAAATACATGTTGAGCTTTCAAAATTTTCTGCTTACTATTTCCAGAATTTAGCAAATCTGTAATTATATAAAATTTACTACATAACACAAAATGACATATCGGCTGATGGAGCCGCTTACAGACTGACTATCATTACCCACGACGCTGTCTGCAAAGTCTCTAATACTAATTAGACATCACAGCATACATACTCTGACTCGGCAGCACTCCTGGAGGAAATGGAGCCCGCCAATCCATTGGATCATCTTCAGCTAATCTCGTCTATCCATTTGTGGGTACCTGCGCGACATGAAACGTAGCCCCCGAAGAAGAGGGGGTCAGTACGGAATATGTACTGAGTATGTAAGGCATGAGTACAGAAAACGAAACCATGACTGAGACAAATAGAACAACATACAAATAGCCTATCCAGAATACCAAACACTTATTATTTTTCTTTTCCAGACACGAATCATACTTACTCATCTCGTATGCCAGACGGATTACAGAACGTACAAATTACCCAAATGATGTCATATAGCAAACGGAATACAGAATATACGGAAGGTCAGAATGCTTACTCTCCAACACAAGTCAGGCATATCGGAATCGGATATCATATCACATACGCGGTAACCCCGGGGACATATACCACGCCGGGACAAATACCATATCATACATACGGTAACCTCGGGGACAAATATCACGCCGAGGGACCGGTCACGTCCTATCATATACATGGTAACCTCGGGAACAGGTAACACGCCGAGGAACCGGTGAACAATGCCAAGGGATGCGCACGATAACATAGGAACGTGGTCGCCACTCCTACCTTTGGCGCCCCAACACATCATATTTCAGAAAATTTGCTCCGATCTCCGTCACACATCATAACATAACCACGGTACCCGGGGGCGGACAAATAACACGGCACCCCGAGCCCGGACACATCATACCTCATAATATATCCTCGGTAACCGGGGACGGACATATCACACAGTACCCCGGAACCGGACACATCATACTTCGGAATTCATATATGGAACCCGGCCCTCAACAGAGGACTCGGCGAACCATCCGCACGATACATACCGGCCCGGGACTCGGTGAAGGAAACCATAACATATGCACGAGCAGAATGGTGAGAAACCACATGCATAGAAATCAAGACTCGACGAACCAATGTACTTACCGATACCTGGAGGCTCGGAATAGATTTCAGGTCAATCCAGCGTAGTATGAGAAAGTTACGAGCGTTCGAAGTACAGAACGCTTTATAAGCATTTGAGAAGCCTTTTTCGGGAAATCAGAATCATAGTCATATCGGATACCTTCAGATGTCCTTACGAATCAGATCAAATGGAGGTTTTGGAACCATACTTACGTATAAGAAAATTATAGACGTCTTGATACAGAAACCTCTTAGAACATTTCAGAGCAATCCGAGATCGTATACGGAAGTTAGGGACATTAAATCTTACAGAAGTTCTCGAACCAGAATAAACATACCAGAATGCTCTTATCAGGATACTGATTTCGGAATTCTCATATCAGGATACTTATATCGGAATACTCATATCGACACACTTATATCAGAAGATTGATATCAAAATGCTTATATCAAGACACTTATATCAAAACACTTATATCAGAATACTTATATCAAAATACGTATATCAGAATACTTGTACCAAAATACTTATATCAAAATACTTATATCAAACACTCATATCAAGGGATGAACTAGGATCACAAACTCAGGTCAAGAAGTGAATTAGAACCATAATCAGACTCAGCATCACAGAACAGAGTTACCCCAAGGCAGCATATCACATTATACCTTACTTGGCTCTAGGACATGCCAAAGAAAGAAAGGGTCAGCCTTACATACCTGTGCCGCGACCCACTAGTTACGCTTGTGCATCCAACTTGTTTGCCAACATGCAAGAGAGTTCATCCATTCATTAGTTCCTTCGTCAAGTACTTGCCTCACCCTTTCAATATATTCATTTATATTCTGCCGAAATTTCGGCAGCATCTCCCCTGTAAATGTACCAACCCCGAGAATATGGCTCGGCCCAAATCAACAACAACAATCCGAGAATGGAACTCGGCCAGACCAACAACAATATTAGCAATTCATTTAAATCCGATTCACACGATCTTTCAACGACTTAATCAACATATCACTTTACCCAAAACCTTCCAAATTCACACATTATGTCGCAATACATACATTTACAACTTCATTTCATAAATCCAAGAAACCACATCAAAACTACATTTCCCTCCAATACGTCCCACACAATTGAAATCTTAACTTGGATTATTTAAAACTTCATTTTTCCATCTTAGAACTCACAATGACGACAACCAAAATGCTAACGACGATTTATTCGTTCTCAACTACACAAAGGGGAACCATGCGGCCAACACCATACCCACACACTACATGCACAATTCCATGAATTTCCATCCTTTTCCATGCATTATAACCATCAACATACATCATAAAATTGACATAATCCTTTCAATTAACATAACATACCCGGCTACATAATACACACGGCTACAATACAACGTATACAAAATTTCATATATTCCATCATTTCCTTCACCCTACAACATATACAAACAATTCCCACTTCAATTTAAATCCTTAAACCTTCATTTTCATCATAGAGCCCACACAACAATAACAATCAAATTGCTAAATAAAATTAATTCATCATTTCAATCCAACACCTCACATATATTCGGCCAACATGCAACACATCACACGGCCACATTACTACTTGCATGATTTTACGTTTTCCATCCATTTTTCTATACAACAACATATATAAACCATCCACAACACACAAGAAGAGATGAAACCTTACCTTTTCCTTCAACTTCCCACTTGGTTTAGGGTTGGCATATGACACCAGCAAGCCTTCTACTTGCTTCAACACTCACTCCATGTTGTAGAGGGCCTCCCATTAGGCAGGAAAACTGGAAGAAATAATTTTTTTGATCACTACTTCAAGGGGCTAAATTTTTGCCCCTTTGGCCGTGACCTCTCTTTCTCCTCTCCCTTCTCTTTTTTTTTTTTCTCCAAGTCTTTCTCTCCATTTTTCCTTGAATTAAAAGATGAACTCTTATATATATATAGAGAGAGAGAGCTACTAGCATGTGAGGGGCACATGCCCTCCTCTACACTTTTCTAGATTTTTCTTTTCTTTTTCTTAAGTTTCTTTTTTTTTTTCAAAATAAAAGATGACTTATTTTGTCATATTTTCCCCTTATTCTTCTTCACATGGCCAATATGGCCCTTTCATGAATTTTCTTGAACTTTTGTAAAATTCCCATTTTACCCCTCGACTTTCCTCAATATTACCATTTGCCCCTAGCCTTCCACATTATTTCCATGGCCCATTTTGCAAATTCCACTTCTTACCCTTAACCTTTCTCAATATTTCCATATTGATAATAGTCATAAAAAAAAAATTATAACAACTTGCACATTAAAACCATTTTTTAAAATGGTCTCGCCCTTAACTTTCCACGACGACTTTGGAATTTCCAAACATACAATATACGGGCTATAACAATCTGCTCACAAACCACATACACAGACCCACACAAAAATACGCTATGAATGCGCTCGTGGCCTCAGAATTCCCAACGGAGGTCTCGTCGATCGAGTCAACTCCCGATACCTCATTTTCATTTCCCAACCCAAGTCCCAAAATGCATACGAGTGCATTGAGAACCGAACCAGATGTACACACAAGTCATAAACGTCCATGCGGACCTCTCGGAATCGATGAATTTTTGAAAAAGGTCCGTTTACCAAAAGTCAACTTCGGGTCAACTATTTTCACTTTAAGCCTATATTTCACAAAAGTTGCCCAAATCCGATCTAGACACCTCGGCAATGCCGAAAAGACTATAACGCTGAAACAGGTCGTTACAGTTGGGTTAGTCCATTAATTGAAACTTTAAATGATGACCCCACTTCGCTAAGATCAAAATGTCATCTTATTCTAGAAACCTAGTTTGATGCCACATGTCAAAAAACGTGGCATGTTGAGTCAAGTGAAGAAAGTCTGTTTGGCCAAGCTTATTTTTCTCCAAAAGTACTTATTTTTTTTCAAAAAGTTCTTATTTGGAAATAGTGGGGTGTTTGGCCAAGCTTTTGGGAGATAATAAGTACTTTTGGGGAGTAGCAGAAGCAGTTTTTCAGAAGCTAAAAAAAGTAGCTTTCCCCAGAAGCACTTGTTTGAAAAGCACTTTTGAGAAAAATACACTTAAAAGTACTTTTTAAAAGCTTGGCCAAACGCTAATGGCTGCTCAAAAGTGTTTTTTAAATTAATTGGCCAAACACAAACTGGTTCTCACAAAAAGTACTTTTTCACAAAAAAATATTTTTCAAAATAAACTGATTTTAGAAGTTTGGCCAAACTGGCAAAGTCAATGTGGAATCATGTCACGCATCAAAATGACACAACATGTTTAGTTAAATCAAAGGCTAATGAAAATGCGTCACGTGTTGATGATATGTTCCAATCAATCAAATATCGACATGTCACTTCAATCTGATTGGTCGAAAATAGTTTGTCCTCATCACAACTCTTTCATCCTATAACTATAAATAGGAGTCCTCATAATTTAGAAGAAGAAGTCAGAGAGACCTCGTGGATCAAACATTACAGATTTCTCTACCAACTACAAGCGTTCAAGCAATCAGAAATTTCTCTAAAAGTGTCACGACCCAACCCCATAGGCCGTGACTAGTGTTTGTGCTGGACACCCAAACGTACCCAATAACCCAAACGAGCATATTTGCGGAATATATCAATATAAAAGTCAATTAGCGCTACCAGATATTTCAGGTGAACAGATATAGCACGTGGAAGCCGATAAGGCCGTCACAGATCATAGTAACCCAAAACATATACAGAACCCACACAAGTATGTCTACAGACCTCTACAGAACATAACAGAATCATAAGACGGGACAGGGCCCCGTCGTACCCCTGAATAGCATACATATATACAATAGCAGAAGACTGTACCAAAATATAGGCTCCGGATAAAGGAGCGCTCCAAAATAGCAGAATAAAGTCCTAAGCGGGCGGATCAGCAAACCTGTCGTCTGTACCTGCGCGGCATGAAAACGCAGCCCCCGAAGGAAGGGGGTCAGTACGAAATATGTACTGAGTATGTAAAGCACGGAACGTAGTAAACAAAGTCATAATCGAAGCAGAAGATACAGAAAATGAACTGAATATCCAGATTAGCAAAATGCTGATCATATAGCATAAATAGTATTCGCAGAAAACATATGTCGTACCTGGTCCCATTACGGAACAAGATCATAACCGAAACAGAACTTACAGAGGAGTGAGTGTAACATCCGAAGTATCAAATGCATATTTTCCAAAACATGAGGAGTGTGTACAGAAACATATACCATATCATATCCGACCCCTGCCAAGGGACTCGGCAAACAGAACGTGGCCACCCCCCCCCCCCCCCCGACGCTGGTGCCACAACACATAAGGAGCAGAATAGGGGATAACCCCGTAACATAACATATCATATCAGATGACCATATCAGATCATATCATATTAGAATGTGTGTACATGGCACAACATACTCCACAACCCATGTACATATATACCTGCCCCCTCACATCGAGGCACGGCGAACAATGCAGTGGAATACGCTTGAATGACAGATCAAATCAATGAAATCGAACGGAGTCATAGTAAGTGAAATCCGAATGTCAAAATGGGTTACGGAAGGATAATCTTCCTGAGATCGTTCCCAAGTTTCAAAACAATTCATAAGGCTTAATGAAATATTAAAACAATTTTTATTTAGTAGTTAAAAGAGTAGTTAGAATATTTCTTAAGAAAAATGCTCGAAGACAAGTCATAAACACAAAAGGGTAAAATCGAAAATAGTGGGCCCACCTCGGGACAAACGAAGCGGTGGGCTCAAATTACGTATTTTAAGCTTATAAAGTCACCTACGGAGGTTCTGGGGACATTCCATAATTTTCTAGACAATTTGCGGAAGTTTGCACAATTCTTTCAATAAAGCATACTTATAGGGTTCAATTCCATTGAATGAAAAAGGGGTATTTTCAAATGCATATTCCGATGAGCAGAATACTTTCCGAGGCTCAAATCCGATCCTAGTACCCCTAGGACATGCCAAAAGAAGAATCGGGATAGCCTTACATACCTTGTATGCTCTTTACGCCTTTCCAAATTCAATTCCCGTTTCGCCCAAAATCTGCAATTGGTCACATTTACCAATTCTCAATTTCCAATCTTTAAGTATTCAATCTTTATTCATAATTGCCTACAGAAATTTGGGCAGCATCTCCCCTATACATATAGCATCCCCGAGAATTTAACTCGGCCAAAACAATCAACAACAACCCAACAACAACATCAACAACAACAATAATCACTATAACCACAATATAACTTAACTAGCTATCTTTTCAACATAATGTCATAACCTTCATTTCAACTTCAATTTTCAAACTAATCTCAATGGTTTCACATTCATCATTAATCTAGATCATCATAATATAATTTGGAAATATTTCATATCATTTCTACGAAATATTCACAAGATATACAAAATATACAAACTTTCCACCAAAACATAATTCACCCAAAACTTCAAATCTTCAACCTACATATTCATAACATATTTCCATCTTCCAATTTCATCAACCATAATCATAATTTACATCTTAACAACTTCATTTCCATAATATCACAAAATTATTCTAAGGTGACATAATCTTCTACATTCCAACTTCAACCAAAATTCATTCAACTTTCACTCCCAATATAATTTCCATCATAACCACAACTAGAATACAACATAAAATTCAACTCATATCATATATACAACAATATACACACACGGCTACATACACTATATTCCATACCCACTTTGAAATCTTCCATTTTTCCATACAATCAACTCATTCCCACATACTACAACACAAACAAGACTTCATAACACAAATAAAAGGGATGAATTCTTACCCTTTTTCCTAATCTTCTTCACTTGAATATATGATCAAATTGAGGAACCAAGTGCTCCTTCTTCCAAAACAACTACACCAAGTTGTAGAGGGACCTTGAATTAGTAGGAATTCAACAAGAAAATAATTTTAGAGGCAAGATTTTGGGGGTTGATTTTTCTATGGCCAAACCCGAAATTGACTTGAGTTGTTGTTCTTGTCTTCTCCTTATGTTGTTTTCTTGAACCCTCTATAGGATAATGACTACTATATATTATTAGCACATGGAAAATTTAATTAGGACCATGGGTTTGGGCCATTGTTGGCCGGCCACCCCTTTGAGTTGGGCCCAAATTTTTCTTTTCATTTTTTTGGGCCAACTCGGTTGGTCCCGAGTTGGGCCTAGCCCACTGACCTTGCGACCTTAAAACGTCCATATCTCCTTGTACCGACGTCACCTGGGAACCCACGACCTATGGATGGAAAGCTAATTCAATTATCTACAACTTCTATTTCTTGGTATTTTTCCAAATTCCAAACTTATAATACAGTTTTTTCCCCCCAAAGTCAGGTCACCCGAAAACGTTTTCTTAAAAATATTCGTTTGGAGGACTTCCACTTTGATTTGGCTCAAGGGTCCTTCTTGAGTTGTGTTTAACTTCACATATGTGATTCATATAATTTGTCACATGTCCCAAAAAAATATCTTGACGTGTGGGCCCCACCTCAACTTACAATTAACCCGACGTTCAAAAATACGGGATGTAACATCCTCCCCCCCCCCCCCCCCCCCCCCCCCCCCCTTTAGAACATTCGTCCTCGAATGTTAGATTAGTCTTATAGGGTCTGTAAGTACTTCGGGGGAGTTTCTTTTTATGGTCGGCTCATATGATACACATTCGTTATTGAATATAACCAAGTAAGGATATTTCTTCTAAATCGACCAAACGGACTCCAAGGCTAGCTGACTGATGAGTCTTACAAACCAATTCTTTGTTTCTGAATGTACGCCGGTCAAGACGTCCATAGATTGACGACTAAGTGCGTATGCCACAAAGTTAGCTTTTCTAGGGTGGTACAAAATATTAACATCATAATCTTTCAATAATTCGAACCATCTTCTCTGCCGCGAATTTAGCTCCTTTTTCTTAAAATATATATATTGGAGGCTCTTAGGGTCCATATAAATTTCAGCGCGGACCCCATGTAAGTAATGCCGCCATATCTTTTCTTTCTAACCTACAACTCGATTTTCTCCGTACGAGACCTTAACAGAATCACAATTATATAGTACACAACCTTATCCGATAGCTGGCACTCAAGTAATGTAATTAATGTAGCTGTTTATATCTTAGTAATCACCTTCTTCCTTCATACCCATTCTTTATTTGCCGTTCTATTTTTTCGATAATCGAATTATTCGATATTCACATGATTCATCATTTCATGCCATAAGTTTTCCTTTGCCCTGCGCTATTTCATTTTAGTTCTCTTTCGCAATTAACTTCGTGCTTTGCCCGTCGACTCTTTTAGAGGCTTCGCTTAATTACGTTTCTTACGGTTCACCTTTTTTTTTGACATTTTGATCTCCTTACCTTCCACTAAATTATTCTCTTTTCTTTCCAAACATCGTTGTATTAGGATCTTCCAATCTCAACCAGTAGCAAAATAAATATCAGTCTACTTCGTAACATCTATACCATACCTTTCCCCTTTTCTCGTAAATTCTGTCCAGTTAATGTTTTCCATATATTACAACACTGGATATTGGGGTTCCCCAATCAATCGACATAGTCATAAATGGGGGGGCCTTACCTATACATATATATATCACTGCCATTTCTTTTACAATACATTTTCAATCACTTGTTCAAATTTACTCTAATTCCTGTGTTGCGCTGCTTTTTCTTCCTTTTTGGCCATCTAATCCGTCTCAGCTCGTGTGACCCCTATAAAGTTTCTAACCATTCCACATATCCTAATTCCCTTTAGTTTAACCCGAATTTCCTATTCGTCTTTTATACCTATGTTTGTAAAAATTTTTGCACATTTCCCAGGGGGTCACCCATCCCAGAATTGTTCTGGCCCTGGCACGCTTAACCTTACAACTTTAATGCATTTAGGCACGTTAAGACCGGTATAATTACATCGATTGCCCCGCACAGCCTTTGTCACGTAATTTAAGGCAAATCGGGGTCTTAACAACTTTTCAAAACGTTCTCGTAGCGGGTCCACCCCGACTTAGCGAGAATTCTTTTACTTTTCTGACTATATAGTTACCGTGTCGCCCCTTGTACGTCCTCAATATTTACCTCCATGTATATATATATTATTCTAGACGGCCCCCGAGTTGGAGTTTTTATTCCACAAATTCCATCTCCAATCAGTCGAGGAAAACTGATAAAATGTTACTGTAAGGCATCTTCCGACCACCAACAAAAGAAAACTAGAGTCCGACGAACTTCGCGGAATCTTTTAGTACTTAATTCACATAACTACCTCCATATTTTTATATATATATATTTGAGTCGTGAGCGAACCACTCAATTCCCGCCTGCTTGTCATACGCTTTGTATTCTTTCAATTAGAGGAAACTTGATCGTCGGACATTTTTGCCCTTCGGCATATTTTGCCCTTCACATGGGCTATGCTAAAACAAAATGGGGTTAGAACATATTTCTGGTCCCTCCAAATAAATTGTGAATTCGCTACTCGTATATGCTTTCTCGAGATAAAATTTTCCATATGAGGATAACGCTTCTTACGAATGACATGGAGGGTATGTCTTAAACTTTTAACCCAACATAAGAGATTTACCCTATCGGTATCGACTTTCAAGACATATTAAGAATTTATATCTTATTTTCCTGTTTATATTTCTGGAAAAATTTGGGCAGAGGTTCCTCTGTATTTCTTACTATCCCAAAACCTGTACACAGGAAATACCAACCATGCCTCACAGGGCCAACACATATACGTATATACATATCATATCATATCGCATCATAGCCACACGGGGCTAACAATTTCAAATAAAAGTACAAAGATCCCGAGGCTTACCTCACATGCCCAACTCAAACTGCACCTGTTACACTTTCCTGTTTACTTTCCCTTACGATTTTAAACTTTATGTTTCAATCGTACTTCAATACCTTACCCAGCATACGTCTTTCATACCATTGCTTACCTGTGTACTGTGTAGCTTCCAATATCATCAATCGCTGTCTTACGTCGATACCGTTCTCCAGCTGCAATCAAGGGTTAGTAAAAAAAAGGACTTCATTTCCTACAGCTGGCTCTATCGCACGATCTAAGATTCAAAGAAAGGTAACACCCTAAATGCCCTGTAGCCTCCTGTTTATAGATGTGGTGCACAACACACCGATAAACAAGACTCTACTAGACACGGTCTGTAGACATTCCGAGGACGAACCGCTCTGATACCACTTTTGTCACGACCCAACCCCATAGGCCGTGACTAGTGTTTGTGCTGGACACCCAAACGTACCCAATAACCCAAACGAGCATATTTACGGAATATATCAATATAAAAGTCAATTAGCGCTACCAGATATTTCAGGTGAACAGATATAGCACGTGGAAGCCGATAAGGCCGTCACAGATCATAGTAACCCAAAACATATACAGAACCCACACAAGTATGTCTACAGACCTCTACAGAACATAACAGAATCATAAGACGGGACAGGGCCCCGTCGTACCCCTGAATAGCATACATATATACAATAGCAGAAGACTGTACCAAAATATAGGCTCCGGATAAAGGAGCGCTCCAAAATAGCAGAATAAAGTCCTAAGCGGGCGGATCAGCAAACCTGTCGTCTGTACCTGCGCGGCATGAAAACGCAGCCCCCGAAGGAAGGGGGTCAGTACGAAATATGTATTGAGTATGTAAAGCACGAAACGTAGTAAACAAAGTCATAATCGAAGCAGAAGATACAGAAAATGAACTGAATATCCAGATTAGCAAAATGCTGATCATATAGCATAAATAGTATTCGCTGAAAACATATGTCGTACCTGGTCCCATTACGGAACAAGATCATAACCGAAACAGAACTTACAGAGGAGTGAGTGTAACATCCGAAGTATCAAATGCATATTTTCCAAAACATGAGGAGTGTGTACAGAAACATATACCATATCATATCCGACCCCTGCCAAGGGACTCGGCAAACAGAACGTGGCCACCCCCCCCCCCCCCCCGACGCTGGTGCCACAACACATAAGGAGCAGAATAGGGGATAACCCCGTAACATAACATATCATATCAGATGGCCATATCAGATCATATCATATCAGAATGTGTGTACATGGCACAACATACTCCACAACCCATGTACATATATACCTGCCCCCTCACATCGAGGCACGGCGAACAATGCAGTGGAATACGCTTGACAACATATCCTGGCCCGGGCTCAGTGTGGGAAACATTTAGGCATCCACGAATGGAGTAGTGAGAAACTAAATGCAATAAAATACCATATATATTTCCAGAGACTCAATGAAGCATATCGAATGACAGATCAAATCAATGAAATCGAACGGAGTCATAGTAAGTGAAATCCGAATGTCAAAATGGGTTACGGAAGCATAATCTTCCTGAGATCGTTCCCAAGTTTCAAAACAATTCATAAGGCTTAATGAAATATTAAAACAATTTTTATTTAGTAGTTAAAAGAGTAGTTAGAATATTTCTTAAGAAAAATGCTCGAAGACAAGTCATAAACACAAAAGGGTAAAATCGAAAATAGTGGGCCCACCTCGGGACAAACGAAGTGGTGGGCTCAAATTACGTATTTTAAGCTTATAAAGTCACCTACGGAGGTTCTGGGGACATTCCATAATTTTCTAGACAATTTGCGGAAGTTTGCACAATTCTTTCAATAAAGCATACTTATAGGGTTCAATTCCATTGAATGAAAAAGGGGTATTTTCAAATGCATATTCCGATGAGCAGAATACTTTCCGAGGCTCAAATCCGATCCTAGTACCCCTAGGACATGCCAAAAGAAGAATCGGGATAGCCTTACATACCTTGTATGCTCTTTACGCCTTTCCAAATTCAATTCCCGTTTCGCCCAAAATCTGCAATTGGTCACATTTACCAATTCTCAATTTCCAATCTTTAAGTATTCAATCTTTATTCATAATGGCCTACAGAAATTTGGGCAGCATCTCCCCTATACATATAGCATCCCCGAGAATTTAACTCGGCCAAAACAATCAACAACAACCCAACAACAACATCAACAACAACAATAATCATTATAACCACAATATAACTTAACTAGCTATCTTTTCAACATAATGTCATAACCTTCATTTCAACTTCAATTTTCAAACTAATCTCAATGGTTTCACATTCATCATTAATCTAGATCATCACAATATAATTTGGAAATATTTCATATCATTTCTACGAAATATTCACAAGATATACAAAATATACAAACTTTCCACCAAAACATAATTCACCCAAAACTTCAAATCTTCAACCTACATATTCATAACATATTTCCATCTTCCAATTTCATCAACCATAATCATAATTTACATCTTAACAACTTCATTTCCATAATATCACAAAATTATTCTAAGGTGACATAATCTTCTACATTCCAACTTCAACCAAAATTCATTCAACTTTCATTCCCAATATAATTTCCATCATAACCACAACTAGAATACAACATAAAATTCAACTCATATCATATATACAACAATATACACACACGGCTACATACACTATATTTCATACCCACTTTGAAATCTTCCATTTTTCCATACAATCAACTCATTCCCACATACTACAACACAAACAAGACTTCATAACACAAATAAAAGGGATGAATTCTTACCCTTTTTCCTAATCTTCTTCACTTGAATATATGATCAAATTGAGGAACCAAGTGCTCCTTCTTCCAAAACAACTACACCAAGTTGTAGAGGGACCTTGAATTAGTAGGAATTCAACAAGAAAATAATTTTAGAGGCAAGATTTTGGGGGTTGATTTTTCTATGGCCAAACCCGAAATTGGCTTGAGTTGTTGTTCTTGTCTTCTCCTTATGTTGTTTTCTTGAACCCTCTATAGGATAATGACTACTATATATTATTAGCACATGGAAAATTTAATTAGGACCATGGGTTTGGGTCATTGTTGGCCGGCCACCCCTTTGAGTTGGGCCCAAATTTTTCTTTTCATTTTTTTGGGCCAACTCGGTTGGTCCCGAGTTGGGCCTAGCCCACTGACCTTGCGACCTTAAAACGTCCATATCTCCTTGTACCGACGTCACCTGGGAACCCACGACCTATGGATGGAAAGCTAATTCAATTATCTACAACTTCTATTTCTTGGTATTTTTCCAAATTCCAAACTTATAATACAGTTTTTCCCCCCAAAGTCAGGTCACCCGAAAACGTTTTCTTAAAAATATTCGTTTGGAGGACTTCCACTTTGATTTGGCTCAAGGGTCCTTCTTGAGTTGTGTTTAACTTCACATATGTGATTCATATAATTTGTCACATGTCCCAAAAAAATATCTTGACGTGTGGGCCCCACCTCAACTTACAATTAACCCGACGTTCAAAAATACGGGATGTAACAAAAAGTTTCAAATAATCAAAGATCAAAAACAAAGACAAATCAAATACCAAGACATTCAAGATCAAAGTTACTTGTCTGTGAGATGATTATTGTTCTTGGAGGTCATAAAAGCATTCACAACGATTAGATTAAATCTATAAACTTCAAGATCAAGCTCCAAGTGATTAAATTCAAATACAAGTTAAGATTAAATCTATCAAATTTAAGATCAAATTTCAAGCCTTTGAATTCAAATACAAGTCAAGATCAAATTCATTAAATTAGAGATCAAGCGTCAAGCCGTTGAATTCATATACAAGTTAAGATCAAATTCATCATTTTCTAAAAGAAGAATCAGAGGAATTATAGAGATTGTAATATTCACTGTATTGAAATAAAATATTACGATTGTTGCAATATTTTCTAGTCTTGATTAGTTTTTCGAAGGTGAATTTGATTGTCTACAGTGCTAATTTAGTATGAATTTTGTGTTGGGTTGCGTCATGGATGGGTCAGGTCCTTTTGTGTTGGGTCAGAATTTGTGTGAACCAATAAATATATACCGTGAATTTAATTAAATTTAATTAAATGTCATATGATTACTTCGATAATGGAGGAGCAATTTGAAGCTTGAAGATAACGTTAAGGGAAAATTTAATTCAATAGGTAGACGAAGGGCATTTTGAGCAATTTCTAGTATTAAGGGGAATTTTAAGTTCGAAAATAAAGTCAGGGGAAAATTGAACCAATAGATGAAAGAACGACATTTTTGGGCAATTTCTAAAATGTTAAGGACATTTTTGACTATTTTTCATTTTATGTATTTGATCCAAGTAAAAGAAGAGACGAGTACACTGTTTAGCAGCCCACTAAAATAATAGTTGATATTGACAAATGTATATTTTTGAACGGATGAAAATCGTTTACACCCTTCAACTTTGCTTTTAAAATCAAACTCTCCCCCTCATGAACAATAGATATCTCCTGCTTTTATCCTAATTGAATTTTTAAACCCTTATATTATCAACGTTTGTCCTTTTTTTTCTTAATTATTTAAGATCATGATATTTTTAATTTTTTAAACTTATGTAACAAATTTCCTATGAAAATAAATAAATATTATTTTTCAGAAAAGAGAAAATAAAAGTGAGCAATACTAATTAATAGTATATAAGTTAATGACATCCAATAATGAAATAAATGAGTAGAATAAGAAATTAGTTTTTTTTAATAATAATAATTGAAGCTAAATAACATGTAATAATAAATCTGCAAACATACTTTAATGCATGTAATACAAAATTAATTATTAAAAATAGAGTTATATTTTATAATGAATTCCTAAAAGATTATTTATTTATATTTTAAATAGATTTTAAATTATAATTTAGAAAAGATCTCATTATTCACAACTAAAACTCGTTTATCTATATAAACAATACAGAATAAGAGAGAACTGAAACATATATATATATATATATATATATATATATATATATATATATATATATATATATACTAGATGTAGTTTCCCGTGCTACGCATGGGGCCAAAGGCAAGCTCTAGAATTCCACTCAATCAAATTAACAATTTTGATATGATTTAGAAAAAAGAAGAACAATCGCAAATGTCAGACTTTTTTTAATTGAATCATCAAGATTTCAATGATTTAAAATAGGTTACACCAAACAACAATATATTGACATATCTTTCTCATCCAAACACACCCATGCATCAATTTCATCACCACATTTGTCTTTCAACAGAGTGAGCATTTCACAAATGTTGATGCGGTTCCTGTCCAACTGCTACATATATATAAACATACCAACAACATTGATAAATTTCACTGCGTTAGATATCAAAGATGTGAATACGCCAACGCCATTGATAATTCTTTCACTACATTGAATATTAAGGATACCAAACCAAACCCTTCTATCTAACCTTCCTGCGGAGTAAGCCAAGCAATGAACAAAATTTAAAAATTCTTGAAGGTATTTCCAGAAATGAGAGCATTGCAATCCTTCTCTTTACGTTCATAGCAGGCGCTAGTAGAAGAGCCAGTAATTGGTCATGTTTGGCTTGAGCTACGCTGATCAAAGTCTCCCATATTCTTATTAGATAGTCGCAGTCTTCCATAGGAGATTAATTGCAGCTGTGACTTGAGTCTATGTTGGATTTCCTGGCAAGTTATAGCATTATGTTCCTAAGTCGAGCTATTTTGGACCCATTAAACACAAATCTTCTAACTACGATTCTCATTTTCATACCTACAGCTAGTTGAACCCTCACCTTAAAGTCCCTCTTGGCACCCAGGGGCGGACCCACGTGTTGCCAAGTGGATTCAATTGAACCCACTTGGTCTGTAAATTTACTGTTTATATAAGGAAAATTATCATTACATTTTAATATATGAAACCTTTTGAATCCACTTGACACAAAGCTTGGCTCTGGTGTAACGGTTAAGTGGGTTCAATTACACCTTCAGAATGCAGGATCGAACCTCTGTAGACACGCTGCATGTTACATTTTGCTACTTTTGGTCAATTTTCCTGCCATGCTACAAAGAACAAAGTATTGGCCAACAAAAGTCTTTAATGTTGATTGGTAGTCAACTAGCTAGCCTTTATATTGTCTATCTTTTTTTCCAATGTCACCTTTTATATTTTGTTTTCTTACCCAAATTCAATAAAAAATAATTATATAAAATCTATTTTACCTTACAGAAATTAAAATTTTATAAAACGAATTTTGATACTCTCTTTTATAGTTTTTTTGCTAAAAGATGCAACTATATTTGTTGAAATTATATATAGTTTATTTTAATATAATTAATCAGTTTATATTAGTTTTTTAGTTTACAACTTTTTTTGTATTGTCTTTTGTTCGTAAATAACAAAATTGGTCATTATGAATGAATTTTGTTAAATTACCTAGAGTTAATAGATTTTTTAATTCTTGTTGAAGTAAAACTCTTTTAATTAGATAGTTTTTCTTAAAAAAAAAAGTAATAGGTTCTTTGTAATTTTGTTTTTTCTCAAGTTGTTTTAAAAAAAAAATTGAGGGTTGAGTTTAAAATAAGTCTATTTTGAGATTACATTATTAACAAAAAAAAGAGGGGGGGGGGGGGGGGGGGGGGGGGGGGGGGGGATTGTTCTGCTTAACGCTGCTTAAACTATTGGTTATCACTAATGATCCTCATTTATTACGTCGTAATTGAACCCGCTTGTGTAAAATCCTGGGTCCGCCACTGTTGGCACCAACCTGCATTGCAGATTCAGCAGTTATAATAAGAAAATGGAAAAGCTCTATTGAGCATCTAAAGGTGGATGCAATGTAAAATATAACCTACAAGGACCATCAAGATATATAAACTTTTTTGATGGTATAAGAACCACTAAATATTTGTTATTGCTTTTATGAATACCTGTTGTAGCGGGTCGATATTTTTTTCGATTCGTATTTGTACTTGATTCACTTAAAAAGGAAAGTGTCCCGGAGAAGTACAGTTGTCAATCGTACTGGAAAAAAGAAAAAATATATCACTATGTGATGGTGCTCTAAAAGTCTATTGTTTAGAGTCGCCACCTAATTTTTAGGAAATTACGAAAACCAGAGGGTTCATTTAAAACGGCTAAATTTTAAAAGAAACTTAATCTAACCAAAGTATGAGATTCTATTATTCTGGACCACTTAAACTACTTAGTTAGAGTAAGAGTTCTGGTGATCCCCCGCAGAAGGTGTTAGGCACCCCGTTATTAAAGATCCGTAAAATATGGTTGATAAAAACTGCTTTTGTTTTGGATTTCCGCAATAAAAGGTTGGCCATTCATTCAAAAATACAACATTTTCAACAAAAAAAAAAAAAAAGTGGTAGAGTTTTGCCCAAAATTGGGCATTTTTGGGTTTCGGACTAGAACACCTAGGTTAAAACCCGAAGGCATTAACCTAAGTAGAACACTACATAAGCCCACCCAAGTTTAGAAAAAGGTTTTTTAGTTTAAATTTTTAAAGAGTTTTTATTTTTAGTAAAGAAAATAGTTTAAGGCATACTATCATTATCCATATTTTAACCATATTTTATATTTTTAAATTTTTATCCTTTTAGTCCAAATTAATCCCAAAAATAGTCCAAGCCCAATTTTTGTCCAAAATGTCCACACACACGGTTCATGATCATATTTTGTTTCAAGCGTCCATAAAAATTGCCAAAATCATGATTTGTATTTAAATAATGTCCAGTTTTTATCCATAAGGCAGTTTTAGTCTCAAAAATCATTTGCACGTTGACCTTTATCAAAAATCGATTTTATAGCTTTAAAAATGATTTTTTGGCAACTCTAAACTCGTGGCAAATTTTAAAAGGGTTCTAATAAATAAAATAGATGCTCAAATTGAAATATAAAATTCGTAAGTAAAGAGATAAGGAATTGGGCGGACCAAGCCCAATAAGAATGTATTATGCATTTGGGGTAATCCTCGGGTCCAAAACGTATGCACCATTTTTGCTCCAAGTTGGGTTGACTCGATTTAGGAAAATTAGTGGGCCTCGTTGGACCCACCAACGGATAGGGGTTTATAATGAACATGAGTATACATTGAATTAGTTTTTGCTCAAGGACATGAATTAAATTACAAGGCCAAAAATTTAAATTACAATAAAATTGGGCTAGGCCCATAACTATTAAACAAATGGGGAGGGGATAATTATGCAAAAGGAATATTTCTTTAAAACATACGTCGGCTGAAATAGTGAACAGGCCCAACTATTTAAATAGGCATGAATTTTCTAAGTGTCAAAACTGAATATACATAATATACCCCATGATGTAAACCTAATGGAGAGCAAAACACAATTGCATACCCTCCATATACCTGATATACACCCCCTCATACTTAGTTGATTCAAATCCTATAAACATATACACAGCTAGGCCAAAATCTTATGCTGCTAGTTAACTTTTAACATCACAAACAGGTCTTAAGACCAGTATCAATACACAATTAGTTAAGAATTTTAAAGGGTTCCAAATAGTTCACTTTCAAGCCCATATCAAACATTTAACTACCAGCAAAGACCAAAGAAACTCCTTGAGGTTTTATATCATCCAAATTCGAAGCAAACTATCAACAGATTCAGAGTGAAAGTAATACAGAAATGGCAGGATAACAAGGAGTACAAACAAGAATAGCACTGTGCACAGTCGCTAGGACAGAATGGCTAACTAATCATTAGTGTAGGGTAAAAGATCAAACAAATTCAAGCAAGTATTTCTAAGTTCCCTACATGTTGAGCTGAATTTTATCTTTTAAGGTGAGCAAATGCATACACATGGTAGTCTAGGTGTAGTCTACAACATTCAATCAATACTAGTCTATTGTAGAATCCAAATTACAAAGCAATGCCAGTTTTGAGGCTTAACAAAGCCCCAAAGTTTGAATTTTTCCAAGTTTGAACTTAACAAGTTTCAGAAATCATCTTTGGCCATGCCAGATTGCAATATGTCACAAAGGAGAGTCTTAGATGATGATTTAGCCACAAGTTAATTCCCAGAATGCAGAAATAGTTCAAAGGCTTAATATAAGAACTCATAATAAGCTACAGAAACAGTCTAGTAAATCACAGGGTATTCCAACATGTAGTAGGTAATATAGGTCACTTGTAAAGGTTTTAAGTAGTGTCCTAGTCTCAAACTTAATTCTAGGACTACTCAAATGAACTAAGGCATGAGTAGAGGTCACATATGGTCAAAACAGGAAGAGTTCATAGCAAAATACCCAAGTATGATTTGCATAATCAAGTAAAGGGGAGTATAGGTTTCATGATGCTCATCCTAGGTCTTAAGTGGCATATAGGAAACAAGAGCATATAAGCAGAATCATCAAGTAATAGGAAAGGGAAAAAGGATAAATGCATAAGCACTTAAAATTATTGAACTCACCACTTCATTTTTATCTTTTCTTACCTCATCAATATTCCCAGTTAAACAAAATTCTTGAGGATTTTTAGTAAAAGTTTGTCATACATAGAGCATGAGAGTGAGCCTTAAGGTTACTTAAGAAGGGGAAGGAAGTGACGAGGTAGCAAATAGACAAATATAGCACTCAACTCCTAAACAAAGTTACTTCCAGTTCTTCCTCCTTTTAAATTAATAGTGTCAAGTGATCAGAACATCAGCCAAAGAATCAAAACAGGCTTGCAGTATCTACACTAATACATCCTCAACCATATCTTCAATGATAGATAGGGTTCAAACTTCAATTTGTCAAACCAGAATAACTTAGGGGTTGCAAGTAGGTGAGTAAACAAGTAAGCCAACTCCATTCTCAGGATTTAAAGTCAGTTCCAAGCAAAACATAGGTCCAATATATCTTCCTATACTATGACTTTTCAAATTAGTTTTTAAGCATCCAAGTTAAGTGAGAACATATAGCAAATCAAACATGAATAATATTCAAACTTTAAGTCAGAGTAACTCAGCAAGCAAGACAAATAGGATTTTCATAAAATTCCTTTTTTTAAGTCTTAAGTTCTTTTGAAGCTAAGTGTCATACCAAATGGTTTTAGCTACTAAAAACAAGTCCCAAACCTAAGTTCTTGCAGCTTAGAAGGGATTAATATAGGCTAAAGTAAAATAAAAAATAAAGCAACACTTAGTCAAATAAAGCTTTTCAAAGTTTCAGTTTTAGGAGGTTGATACATAGTTTCCACAAATGCAGTTCACAAACAAGATTTTCAATTCAACTCAGCCTATTTTTATAAGATTCAAGGGTGATGAGAAGTAAGAGATACATTAACATCTCCAAATTCAATCCAAGACTAAGCAGAGAACAAAACAGTCTTAAATCCAAAAATAGGCCACAAGAACCACTATTCAAACATAGTACAAAAAGCAGGTTTTATGCCAAATTATTGTTCAAATAGGACATGATCTACTTAGCCTAAAGGAGACTCCACAGAATTGACAAAGTTCTCAAAAAACCTTGAAATTTTAAAGCTGAAATGCAGGTTCCACAAACTCAGTCATAGACAAAGTTTTCTGTTCAAGTTCAGCTGATTTTAAGAGATTCAGGGATGAAAATAAGCAAGGTTGCTCCTATGGTCCAAACCTAGACTAGTGTCAAAAATCATCCAAGCAATGTACAGATCTTTGAGGTTTCAAAAATGCATTTTAGACTCGAGCTATTCCAAAGCTCACAAGATATCCTCCTAAGTTAACTAAGTGAGACAGTTCTATAGGTTCTAAGCAGTTTCAAGTAGGGACAAATAGGAGAAAACAGTAATTCAATATTTCAAATTCAACAAATTATTCTAAGTTGCATTGCAACATTTAGGAAAAATTACATAGAAGTAGTTTTGACACAAAAATGGGTTCCAATTTATCAACTAACCTCACATAAACAACTTCATGATTTCAAAGTCTTACAAGCTACATTCCAAATTAGTTTTCAAACTTATTGAACTACCTAGATAGGCCAATAATTCATAAAGGCCATTCAGTTTAATGTCTTAAATCAAAATGAACACATAAATAGATTTCCAGAGTCTCAGTTTTACAAACTAAATTCTAGTAGTGATTCAAAATCTTTGAAATCATTTTTCACAAAAAACTAGAAATGTATTAATCACAAGTCAAGTTATTAAACATTTAGCCTAGTTATGTATCACATTTTAGTAATTTAGATAGTAAAAGGAGTAACAGGACATGATCATCCAGCCAGAAAGCAAACTCAAGATATTCAACTTTCATGAAACCTTATTCCAGACTACACATAACTCCATGAATCATTTTAAGGGAAAACTTACTAACTTAAGACAATTTTCAACATATCAAGCAGATCTACTACTCTATAATGAACTTAAGCAACTAACAGAAATCATATTCAACTACATGGGGGCAAAAAATAGAATCTAGAAACTGAAATAAACCATAAGAGTAATTCCCAGATTTCAGAACAACTATATCTTACCCAAAATCATAGCTAAATATTCCTATCCTATCAAAACAGTCTCTAAAATCACCACGGTTTCAACACACAAAGCTAAAAAGCATGAGATTACAGTTTCAAATAAAGATTATGGCCAACTAAAGCTCTTGTCCTAATCATCTAACTAGCTACCCTTAAACCAACTAAAAACAAACCTTAGACGCCCCCCCCCCCCCATATTCAATTATTTCTTCCTACTAGTAAGTTATAATATCTAGTTGGCATAACATAATCTAACACTTAGCTCATTTTATAACTTAAAATAATAAAACAAGCACATAAATAACAATATCGAGTACTGGACTAAGAATTTATGGCATTTCAAATAGTAAACGAGTTTAACAAAGCATAGTCATGACTGGAAATAAGAACAGGGATTAGAATAGGATTTACCTTTTATTGGGGCAACCTAAAGGCCAAAATAGGATTCAATCTTCAAACTTCAAACCACTAAACCCTTTTGATCCTCAAAAATCACCTTTCTTTATCTTTTACTTCTTGTATATCTATATATATTGAATAGATCTTTCCTATAAAACTATTTTGCATCCATATATTTCTTGTATCTATTATATTTTTTAGCCTATACTTTTTTTTTTTATTTCGAAAAAGGTAGAAGAAGGTCCCTTTTACAATTCCTCAACTTGCTATTTATAGACTTTTCCAAATTAGGGAATCCTAGGATAAAATGGACACGTCATTCTAAGTTTTTACCCCCAAAAATCTTAAAATTGTACCCTATAACAGATAATTTGAAATTCTCCACTAGGACTGTAGCGGGCGTTGGGATTTTATGTTTTAACGACTCGCACGTGCCTCATAAATGGAGGGAGGTGTCCCGGAAAAGTACAGTTGTCAATCGTACCGGAAAAGTCGAAAAAACCCACCAACTACTTAATGGTGCTCTAAAGGATGCATTTTAGAGTCGCCACCTAATTTTTAGGAAATTAGGAAAACCGATTCGAAAAGGGTTCATTTAAAACTATTATTTAAAAGAAACCTAATCTACCAATGTCTGGGTAAGGGTTCTGGTGATCCCCCAGGAAAGGTGTTGGGCACCCTGGTATTAAGGATCCGCTCGATTGCGGTTTACCTACGAGTTCTAATAGTGTGCCTTATGATTATAAGTGTTTTTTGGTTAAAAATAAATTGCTTTAGTCTAGATTTTCGCAATAAGGTTAGTCATTTTCATGCAAAAAATATGCTTTTCAAGAAATCAATGAAGTATAATTTTTCTCGAAATTGGGCGTAGGGTGTCGGACTAGAACACCTAGCTTATACCTGAAGGCTCTTAGCCTAAGTAGGACTCCACGTAAGTCCACCCAAAAACGATTTTGAAAAAAAGTGTTTAAATAAAAAATAGTCTTTACAGAAATAGTTTTATATAGGCATATTACAGTTATTCGTATATAAACCGTAATATATTAATTCTATGCCATTTTTCTACTTTATTAGCTCTAAGCCGATTTTATATACAAGTTTTATACCAATTTTGTACTAATTTTATACTAAGTTATACAAATTCTTACTTTTTCCCAAATCAGTCCGCAGGTTCAAATAGCGTCCAAAGCAGTCCCAGGCAGTCTCAATCCATAAAGTTTCAATAATGTCAATTGCAGTCCCTTAGTTTCACAATTTTTGTAATTCTAGTCCTTTAGTCCATTTTCATTCTATTTATCAAAGATTAACGTTACTATTTTGTAAAAAATCATTTTTTGGCAACTCTTAAATACATGGTATAACTCATAAAGATTCCAATTTTTGAATTTAAAGCGCACACAATCAAAATTTAAAGACATAAATTAAGAGTTTTGAGTGATTGGCCCGACCAAGCCCAAATAGAGATATTTATACAAGTCCAAACGTATGCTCCATGCGTAGTCCATCCGTGTTGAGATTTGACTCGATCTATTGGGGTTGATGGGCCTCGTGGAACCCCATCAATGGATTTTGGGTGTTGGAAAAGACAAGGGTATAAAGGATTAGTACATATTCAAAAAAATGCTAAATACTGAAAAATAAATCCTAATTACTATTACAAAGCCAAAAAATGAATTACATTAGTGATACATCTGGGCTAAGCCCAATAATTAACTAAATGACTCAACTGATCAGCCCAGTCACTAGTCGACTGGCCCAAGCTATAAAAAATGCCCCTTAAGTGTAACTGATGCCAAGGCCCAATTCCCAGGCCCAAAATCCCTTCAAGTCTTCCAAAATTCTAAGTGTCAAGCATTGAATATACATGATATGCCCTCTGTATACCTCCCATTGTACACAAAATTTTCTAAGTGTCAAGACAATGAAGATATACTAGATTCATACACTAGTATACTAATGGTGTAGGGGCAAAACCTTCTCCAAATGGAGGGCACACCCTCTACATTTTCACAAATAATCAAGGAGGCGAATATTCATAACCAAACAACCACAACACAGTAAAAAGAACACAAAAATGGGGGAAGTACCATACAGTGCAAATAGGAACTAGAGAGACAATGCACATAAGCCAAGCAAACGTTCTCAGAATAGGGAAACACAATGATAATGCATATGTCAAGCAACACTGATTTAGTAAACATTTTGGGTTCAATATATCTATTACCAAGCATAGGTCAAGTAGAACAATCAGATATAGTTCCAGAACTTTAAGTGTAAAGGATAGGTGTTGAGATGAGTGAACAATTTAACAAGTAAGAGACTTCAATAGCTATTTTTAGGAAGTTAGAGGTCATAAAAAAAGCAAAGGTTCAAGTAATGCAAATTGAGAGAATTGTCAGTATTCACAAGAGAGCATACAAGATTCAAGCAGTTAAGTTTTATAAGTGTGAGGCTCAGCAAAGGAAGTTGAGGAGCTACAAGTTATGCAGAACTTTGAATGAATGGATACAGGTGCAGAAACGTAACAACACAAGGCAGAAATGATCACAAAGCACATAGCATACAGACTGCAATTATGAGGTACCAGCAGGACCTTAAGACTTTCAATAGTAGTTAGATAAAAAAAAGTTCAGTTTAAGACAATGAATTTTAATTTAGATGACATATGTATATGTATTTAAGAAGGTGAGACACTTTAAACACATGAAGGACCTCAGGTGCCATTTTTTAGCAAGAAATCATAGTTTTAGATAGGTTTAGACTCAAGCAATGAAGGACAAGTAACACTCAAGGCACTTGGGCATACACAGTTACACATGTTGAGTCTATGCAGTGTAAGCTCACACAAGATGGTATCCGGGGGGCTTGTCAAAGTTTTCTATTAGATTATGAAGCCAGGTGAATCATAACAACATATAGACAAAGAGTACAGACAATTTTCAAATAGCTCTGCAAATAGCTAAGCAAAGTGATTCAGAGACAACATGTGTGATTTAAAACAGATCTATAGGATCAAATTCATAACAGTCCAAGTCATATGAGGCAATACAGACAAATTGTTACACCTCCCATGTTATTTCAAGCAGATTTCGACTTATTGGCGGTGTATACCCTCGGTTCGGTAGTCCGCACCAGATCTTTACTCACGAGATATTTTACATTGTATGTGTACAGGAATATAAGTAGGCATCCTTGACATTACAGGGGAGTTGGATGTGAAACGAATCGAATCGGAGCAAAGCGAAGCAGTTCAAGCAACTGCTGAAACCAGTTAGCATCGACAGCCACGTCAACGAGCCGTCGACAGGGTTCAGAACTCAGACATTTCAAGTGGCGGTTCAACGGCGCACATCGACGAGCCGTCGACCCTGTTCATCGACCCGCCGATCTGGAAGTTTCCAGCCCTGTCTATAAATATAAGAACCAACGTTTTATTTCATTATTTTCCACAAAAAGCAGATTCTATATCTCTCTAGAACCCTCCCTCTATTTTCACAACAATCTATACCAAAAAGCCAAAATCAAAGCCAAGATTTAAGAGATTCTTTTACTAGGAGGCTTACTAGGGTTTGTGGAGAGTGAGGACCCGTTTGGCATACAAGTGGAGGATTCCATTCTAATGGAGTAGAGTGACTCAAGGCTTGTTCCCAAGTGCTTAAGGTGAGTTCTATTTTTATTTCCCTTTTATTGAGAGCATTGGGGGGTTGAAAAACTTGGATTATGGAAGGAAATAGAATATGGAGCTCAAATGTGAAAGTAATAGAATCTTAAATAGTAGTTGACATGAATCATGGCTTTTGATATATTATGAATAGAATCTTGATATTAATGATATTAAGAAAATGGGAGAAGCATAATAGAAAGACGAATGCACTATTGTATCATGACCATGGCTATGGATGCCCTTGAAATGGTAATAGGAGAATTGAATGATGTATAGTTGATGAAGATTGTGGATTATGAGATTATGAATGTTCTTACAAATGTTTAGGAGTTGTTATATGTTATGGGGAAAGTGGTAGGAACTAAGGAGATGTTGCCTAATTTTCATTAGCTTTAGTTCAAATGTACTTATGTTATTGATTACCTAATTTTTGTACTAATTCCCTTGAAGGTAGAATCACAGGTTAGAGAGGCATGCGAGTTAACGATAGAGAGTTGAAGAGACACAAGGTATGTAAGGCTAGTCCCTTCCTTCTAAGGCATGACTCTCATGAAATGAATTCCCTTTTTCCTTCCATGACTTTCTTACATTCCGGGAAATATGAGTCAACATTATATAGAGATTCTAAAGCCCATGGTATGACATTAATTATTATTATTGACAGACCCACCTTATGATACTAGTTCCTCCAAGGTGAGGTAAGATGATTATGACCCCCATAATAGAATCAGGGGTTCTCGACCTTACGTCACCCCGATATGGTTATAGATTATCTTGGGACTCTAATGTTTGTTTTATGATGAGTTTATGTAATGTACGCGATGATACAACTATACCGCGCCTAGATGGCCGGACATGTCACCGCTAATGCGGGTTGCTTGTGATTTTTACCGTGCCTAGAGGGCCGGACATGACACTACTAGTTGGCGGTGTATGATAGTACCCGGACGCGGGTAAACGAGGATTATGTATGTGATAAGTTGACGTATGTGATGTGTTAAAAATGCATTTATTTTTAAAGGTTAAGCAGGTTATGTTTTCACCTTATGTTTTAGAATTTCTTTATTATGCTCATTTAATTTAAGCCTTACATACTCAGTACAATGCTCGTACTGACGTCCTTTTCTTTGGACGCTGTGTTCATGCCCACAGGTAGACAGGGAGGTGATCCAGACTCACAGGAGCTATCAGCAGACTTGAGAGTACTCCAATTTTCCAGAGGTGCCAGTGCTTATGATTTTGTGTATATATATATTTTGGGCATGACGGGGTCCTGTCCCGTCCATATGTGTAGTACTCTAGTAGAGGCTCGTAGATATGCATGTGTGGGTAGTATGGTCTCACGAATTTTCCCATGTGTATATATGTATTATTATTTTGATAACCAGAGGGCTTATGTATATAAAAGTAATTATGATTCAAATGACAATGGTTTCCCTATGATTATAAGTTGGTTATTAACGAATTATCGCAGAACGAGTATGATTACGAGTAATATGAGTGGTGCTCGGTGGTTAGCCCCGGGTACCCGTCATGGACCTTAGTCGGGTCGTGACAAAAGTGGTATCAGAGTGGTTCAGTCCTAGGAAGTGTCTACGAGCCGTGTCTAGTAGAGTCTTGTTTATGGTGTGTTGCACGCCACACTAATAAACAGGAGGCTATAGGGCATTTAGGAAAAATGAACATTCTTCTTCTTATGAGATCGTGCGATAGAGCCATGTTATAAGATTTTCTCCTCCCTAATATTGTGTTATGATTTCAGAGATGGCGCTAAAGGGAAAAGCTACAGCCGCCCAGAAGGGCAAGGCTACGATGAAAAGGCGGGTAGAAAGGGAGCCGCCAATGAATGTAGAAGAGGGTGAATCACATAATGAGGCTCCATCTAATACCTCTCATACTCCGCCTATTATAGAAGAACAAGAAGGGTGTTACACCCCGGAAATTTCCCGTTAACGTATAGTGAATAGACTAACGAAGGGCACGACGTATACGATGTTTTAATAAGTAAGAAATAACGTTTGATGATTCTAAATGAGATTTCAAAGACATTTGAGGTAGGAGACGAAAGTTGTTAAGGAAAGCAAGGTATATGTTGTGTGTCGGGCAGGATTTACGAGTATTGAATTAATGATGGCTTAATGATGTTTGGAGAAGAGTTATAATGTCCTTTAGATTGTTAACGAGGTGTTAAACAAGTATCAAGAAGGCTCCATAAGGATCTGATATCAAGAGAAGTGATGAGAACAAAATCAGAGAAGAGACAGATAATACGACCAATTATACGGTCCGTATAATATTATACGGTCCATATAATGGTCCGCAGAATCGTCACAGTGAAGGTCCCTCACTGATGGAATTATACGGTCACTTATACGGATCGTATAAAATTATACGGACCGTATAATGTGCCGTATAATGGTCATATAATGAGTTGTTGCTGGGATGATTTTTACGGTCACTTATACGGACCGTATAAGTGTCCGTATAATTTCGTCGGGACAAAATTTTAAGTTTTTAAATAAGAGACCCAAGTTCATTATTTTCATTTCCCATCTTCTCATCCATTCTCCACGACTCAAGAGCTCTCTAGAACCTTCCACATCCTTCATATACAAGAACCCACGAGAGATTGGTGATCAACTTCATCAAACCAACAAAACTAAGTGTAAGAAACACATTAAAGTTCTTCCAAACCAAGGAATTCCAATGGAAGTGAACTAGGGTTTTGGTGCAAGAGAAATATTTCCACTCAAGGCTTATTCCTACAGTATCTAAGGTATGTTTTATAAATTTTTCATGTTGTTTAAGGTGTTGAAAAGTTGAAACACTTGGATTGTAGGAGGATATAGGAAATGGGTCATGAATGTGGGAATAGTGTCATTTTTGAGTAGTAGTTTGGAGTGAATCATGAACATTGATATGTTGTGATTATAAGTATGCTATAAGTGATATTTTGAACATGGGGTAAGTATTATATGTGAGAAAACGCAATAGTGAACTATGACCATGATTATGGAGGAATTGAAGTGAAATTGTGAAATGTGGATAATATAGATGAATGATGATTGTTGTTTATAATATTATGAATGTTGTTATGGACGTTTGGGAGATGATATGAAAAATGAGGAAAGTTGTATAAATAAAGGAAATGCTGCCCAATTTTCTCTAGCACTAGTAACACGTTCATATAATCGATTAGCTAATGTTGATGCGAATTCTCTTGAAGGTAGAAACATGAGCGTTGAAGAAGAACAATCAAGCGATAGAATTGTTAAACGAAAGAGGTATGTAAGGATAATCCTTTCCTTCTAAGGCATGAATCCTATGGCATGAATCTTCCTATTGTTCCATGATCCTCCTAAATAATGGAAACTATGAGTCCATGACTATAAAAAGCTACATACGCACATGATAAAGAAAGGAGATACGATACGAGCATGTTAATGATGATGATTAGTTTATGTATAAAGAATCCTAGAATAACATACGATGTCCCTGAGGTTAATGATCCTAAATATGGTTCCATTGATGCTTTTCTTATGAACACTCACCTTAAAATGTTAGTCCCTTTCAAGGTGAGACATAATGATTATGATCATTCCATAATGTAATCGGGGGTTCATGACCTTATGTCACCCCGACATAGCCATACTTTCCTTCAAGCTCTAACGTATGTTTGATGATAAATGTTTAATGATGCTAAGCTTATGCTATGCCTATGAGATGTATAATAATGATAAGTTTATGTTTACTATATGACGATATGATTCCACGGTGCTTAATTGGTCGGGCATGTCACCGCGAAGGCGGGCTGCATACGGTTCCACCGTGCCTAAATGGTCGGGCATGTCACCGCTAAGGCGGGCTGCTATGTTTACACCGAGCCTAGAGGGCCGGGCATGGCACCACTAGTGGGCGACATATGATGTTTACCCGGACGCGGGTTAACGATAATGATTTATATGATACGATGATGTATGCGCTATGATGATACATGTACTATGATTATATATATATGATATATGTATGAAATGTATCCACCCTTAAAAGTTACGCAGGTTATATATTCATCTTATGACTTATGGTTTCTCTATTATGTTCATTTCATTCATGCCTTACATACTTAGTACAATGTTCGTACTGACATTCGTTTTTCTTTGGACGCTGTGTTCATGCCCACAGGTAGACAGGGAGGTTATCCAGACTCGTAGGAGCTATTAGCTAACTTGAGAGCACTCTATTGTTCCGGAGGTGCCATTGACTGATTCCTTTGTGTATATATATATATATGTATTTTGGGCACGACGAGGTCCTGTCCCAGCCCTATGTCTAGCACTCTAGTAGAGGCTCGTAGATAGTCGAAGGGCTTATGTATATAAAGGTGAGCATGTTTCAAATGAAAATGGTTTTCCTATGTTTATGAGCACAAGAATAATGAGGAAACGTATAATAAGTATGATGAGTAATAGAATGAGTGGTGCTCGGTGGTAAGCCCCGGGTACCCGTCATGGGCCCTAGTCGGGTCGTGACAAAGGGGCTTCGATTCCAGCTCCTATGCCTCCAGTTCCTCCCCCAGCTACTTCGGGTCAACAAATGACCGAGGCTATCCATCTCTTGACATAGTTAGTTGCCTCCTAAGCACAGCGGCAGAGTTCGGGTTCACATGACAGGGCAGTTAGTACTAGAGCCCGTGATTTCATGAGTCTGAATCCTGCGGAGTTTTTCGGGTCAAAACCGGATGAAGATCCGCAAGGTTTTATAGATGAAATATTGAGAACATTAAAAATTATTCATGCCTCCAAAACTGAGTCAGTGGAGCTAGCATCTTATAAACTCCGGGATGTGGCGGTCTTATGGTATAATAATTGTATATCATCAAGAAAAGAGAATGCACCACCTCCGGTTTGGCAAGAATTTGTAGATGCCTTCATTCGCTACTATTTGCCACCCTGAGTCTGTCGAGCTAGAGCGGACAGATTTTTAAATTTGAAGCAAGGAAATATGAGTGCCCGGGAGTATAACCTACAGTTGAATTCATTGGCTAGATATGCTCCGACTATGGTGGCCGACATGGGAGATCGGGTGCATAGATTTGTGAGTGGTATAGGGCCACATTTATTTAAATATTGCTTAACGGCCTCATTGCAGGACGGGATAGATATTTCCCACATTTAGGCCCATGCTCAGAACCTAGAAGAGCAGCAGCATCCACAAAGGGGTGAGCGTGATATCGATAGGGGGCAGAGTAAGAAAGCCAAATCTATGGGTATCAGTACCGACTATAGAGGGAGATCAAGGCAGTCATATTCTGGTTATTCAGGCCAGTCGGCGACTAGTGCACCTCCACGATTTGCAGGAAGGAGGTTTGACCGCTCTATTCATTCAGGGCAAGGTCAGAGCTCGAGCGCTTCAGGTTCCCAGTTTGGGGGAGATTATAGCCAGAGGAGACCACCGGTTCCACGATGTAGTTAGTGCAGAAAGTTACATTCGGGGCTGTGTCGCCAAGGTGCAGATGCTTGTTATGTTTGTGAATAGACGGGTCACGTCATGCGTGATTGTCCTACGAGGTACGGCAGAGGTGGAGTCCAGCCCACAGTATCAGTGGCTGATTCTTCTTCTATGCGCCCGACACGGCAGACTCCCCAGATTCCAGCAGGCCAAGGTAGAGGCAGAGGGGGAGCATCCAGTTTAGGTGGTACCCAGCCCCGTATCTATGCTTTAGCTGGACGCCAAGATCTTGAGTCTTCTCCATATGTGGTTACAGGTATATTGACTATTTTCTCTCATGATGTTTATGCGTTGATTGATTCGGGTTCTACGTTGTCCTGTATCACTCTGTATATTTCCAGTCGTATTGGGGTGAGACCCGAGCCAATTAAATCTTTTGAAGTATCTACTTCGGTTGGTAGTCCCGTGATAGCTAGACAAGTCTACAAAAAATGTGTGATTGTGATATGTGATTGTAATTATGGGCATGGATTGGTTGGCCTCATGTTATGCTAATGTTGATTGTCACATGAAAGTGGTTCGATTTCAATTTCTGGGAGAACCCGTGCTTGAATGGAAGGTTAATACAGCATCCCCAAGGGTAGGTTTATTTCCTACCTTAAGGCAAGAACGATGATAGCTAAAGGCTATATTTATCATTTAGTACGAGTTCATGACACCGAAACAAATTCGCCAACTATTCAATCTGTTCCGGTAGTAAATGAATTTCCAGATATCTTTCCAGATGAACTTCCAGGCCTTCCTTCGGAAAGAGATATTGATTTCGCCATTGATGTGTTGCCGGACACCAAGCCCATTTCTATCCCTCCTTACCGAATGGCTCCGACAGAATTGAAAGAGCTAAAGGCACAATTGAAGGATTTGTTTGAGAAGGGGTTTATTATACCCAGTTCATCACCGTGGGGAGCACCAGTCCTATTTGTACGAAAGAAAGATGGTTCTTTACGGATTTGTATTGACTATAGGCAGTTAAATAAAGTGACGATCAAGAACAAATATCCTCTCCCAAGGATTGATGATTTGTTTGATCAATTACAGGGTGCCAAGTAGTTTTCCAAAATAGACCTGAGGTCACGTTATCATCAAGTGAGGGTTAGAGAAGAAGATATTCCTAAAACAGTTTTTAGAATGAGATATGGCCATTATGAATTCCGGGTGACGTCATTTAGGTTAACTAATGCTCCGGCAGTGTTTATGAATTTGATGAATAATGTATTTAGACCTCTCTTGGATCTATTCGTAATAGTGTTCATTGATGATATTTTAGTGTACTCTCGCACAGAATCAGAACATGCAAACCATTTACGTATTGTTCTTGGAATTCTTTGCACTCGACAAATTGTATGCAAAGTTTTCAAAGTGCAAGTTTTGGCTGAATTCTGTGACATTTTTGGGTCATGTCATTTCAGATGATGGCATCTGAGTGGATACTCAAAAAATTGAGGTTGTGAAGACTTGGCTAAGGCCTACAACTCCTACAGAATTCCATAGTTTTCTAGTATTGGCAGGTTACTACAGAAGGTTTATGGAGGGGTTTTCCTCTATCTCAGCCCCATTGATAAAGTTAACCCAGAAGTCAGCTAAATTTCAATGGAATGATGCTTGTGAATGCAGTTTTCAAGAATTGAAAGATATGCTAACTTCAGCTCCAGTCTTGACACTTCTGGAAGGATCAGATGGTTATGTTGTATATTGCGATGCTTCTGGCGTTGGGGTAGGATGTGTATTAATGCAGCATGGTAAAGTTATTGCTTATGTTTCAAGGAAATTACAGACGCATGAAAAGAACTACCCAACTCATGATCTTGAATTGGCTGCAATTATTCATGCATTAAAAATGTGGAGGCTTTACTTATATGGTGTACATATCGATATATATACAGATCACAAGAGTCTCCAATACATTTTCAAGCAGAAGGAGTTAATGGTTAGAATTATTGAAAGATTATGACGTGAGTATTTTATACCACCCCAGGAAGGCAAATGTAGTAGCTGATGCGCTTAGCCGTCGATCAATGGGCAGCCTATGTGAATTTCCTCCGGAGAAGAAAGAAATAATTCGTGGGCTCCACCAACTAGCTAATCTTGGAATTCGTCTAGTTGATTCAGGCAGTACAGGAATTGATGTCAATAATCCCACTGTTTCATCCTTGGATGTGGAAGTAAAAGAGCATCAATATGAAGACCCTCAGTTGAGCCACTATAGAGACACATTTCATGAAAAGGAGAAGTCTCTATTTGAAAGTTCTATAGATGGAGTTCTTCGATACCGAGGCAGGTTATGTGTTCCGAAAGTTGCAAAATTACGTCGCCGAATTCTAGAAGAAGCCCATTATTCTCGGTATTCTATTCATCTGGGTGCAACGAAGATGTATCATGATCTCAAATTGATGTATTGGTGGGATGGAATAAAGAAAGATATAGCAAAATTTGTAGCTCAATGTCCGAACTGTCAACAAGTGAAAATCGAGCATCAAAAGCCAGGAGGGTTATTGCAAGCAATGGAAATTCCAACTTGGAAATGGGAAGCAATAAACATGGATTTCATTGTAGGGTTACCTCGTTCCCGAAGCAATTGTGACTCTATATGGGTGATCGTGGACAGACTCACGAAATCAGCCCATTTCCTTCCGGTTAGGACTACTTACTCAGCAGAAGATTATGCAAGACTGTATCTTAAAGAAATAGTGTGACTCCATGGTATTCCGATGTCCATTATTACTGATAGAGGAGCGTAATTTACAGCTAAGTTTTGGATGTCTTTCCAAGAAGGTTTGGGCACTCAGGTGAAGCTTAGCACAACATTTCACCCATAAACTGATGGGCAAGCCGAACGTACTATTCAGGCCTTGGAAGATATGCTAAGAGCATGTGTTCTAGATTTTGGTAGTAGTTGGGACGACCACTTACCCCTTATTGAGTTTGCATACAACAACAACTATCATTTCAGTATCCAAATGGCTTCGTACGAAGCTCTATATGAAAGGAAGTGTAGATCCCCAATTGGGTGCTTTAAAGTCGGGGAAACACAATTAATAGGCCCTGAGTTGATCCTACAGGCAGTGGAAAAGGTCAAGGTTATCCGAGATCGATTATTGACAGCCCAGAGTCGTTAGAAATCTTACGCGGACAACCGCCGACGGGACTTAGAATTTTAAGTTGATGACTGGGTATTCTTAAAGGTGTCACCAATGAAAGGAGTGATGAGATTTGGTAAGAAAGGGAGGCTGAGTCCTCGATACATTGGACCTTATAAGGTTGTCCGCAAGGTCGGTCAAGTAGCTTATGAATTGGACTTACCCTCAGAACTGGAAACAGGTCCATCCAGTTTTCCATGTCTCAATGCTTCGTAAGTGTGTTAGATATCCTACTAGGATCGTCCCAGTAGATGATGTTCAAGTGACAGAAAAGTTGGCTTATGATGAAGTACCCGTTGCCATACTAGATAGGCAAGTACAAAAACTTAGAAATAAAGAAGAGGCCTCAGTTAAGTCTTATGGAGAAATAACAACCAGGAAGAGATGACTTGGGAGGAGGAAGAAAATATGAAGGCCAAGCACCCACATTTATATCAACCCCCGGAAGAAATCCAAGATGAAACGTCAAGATTATGAGGTATGCATGTTCTCTTTTTATGTTTTCGGGTCGTGTGTGGCCAAACTTTATTACTATGATGTTGTGTCCCTGTGAGGCGTTGTTATGGGCTGTTGTGACAGGTTGGTAGTTCTATATTACAGAGGAAATTCTGATGAAATTTTCGTAATATTCCCGAGAACTTAACATTCGAGGACGAATGTTTTAAAGGGGGGAAGAATGTTACACCTCCCATGTTATTCCAAGTAGATTTTGACTTATAAGCGGTGTATACCCTCGGTTCGGTAGTCCGCACTAGAGCTTTACTCACGAGATATTTTACATTGTATGTGTATAGGAACATAAGTAGGCATCCTTGACATTACAGGGGAATTAGATGTGAAACGAATTGAATCGGAGCAAAGCTCAGCAGTTCAGGCAACTACTGAAACCAGTCAGCATCGACGGCCACGTCGACGAGCCGTCGACAGGGTTCAGAACTCAGACATTTCAGGTGACGGTTCGACAGCGAACGTCAACGAGCCGTTGACATGTCGACGGGCCGTCGACCCTGCTCATCGACACGCCGATCTGGAAGTTTCAAGCCCTGTCTATAAATATAAGAACCCATGTTTTATTTCATTATTTTCCACAAAAAGAAGATTCTATATCTCTCTAGAACCCTCCCTCTATTTTCACAACAATCTATACCAAAAATCCAAGATCAAAGCCAAGAATTAAGAGATTTTTATACTAGGATGCCTACTAGGGTTTGTGGAGAGAGGACCCCTTTGGCATACAAGTTGAGGATTCCATTCTAATGTAGTAGAGTGACTCAAGGCTTGTTCCCAAGTGCTTAAGGTGAGTTCTATGTTTATTTCCCTTTTATTGAGAGAATTGGGGATTTGAAAGAATTGGATTATGGAAGGAAATAGAATATAGAGCTCAAATGTGAAAGTAATAGAATCTTAAATAGTAGTTGACATGAATCATGGATTTTGATATATTATGAATAGAATCTTGATATTAATGATATTAAGAACTTGGGAGAAGCATAATAGAAGGACAAATGCAATATTGTATCATGACCTTGGCTAAGGATGCCCTTGAAATGGGAATAGGAGAATTGAATGATGTATAGTTGGTGAAGATTGTGGATTATGAGATTATGAATGTTCTTACAAATGTTTGGGAGTTGTTATATGGTATGGGGAAAGTGGTTGGAACTAAGGAGATGTTGCCTAATTTTCATTAGCTTTAGTTCAAATGTACTTATGTTATTGATTAACTAATTTTTATACGAATTCCCTTGAAGGTAGAATCACAAGCTAGAGAGGCACGCGAGTTAACGATAGAGAGTTGAAGAGATACAAGGTATGTAAGGCTAGTCCTTTCCTTCTAAGGCATGACTCTCATGAAATGAATTCCCTTTTTCCTTCCATGACTTTCTTACATTCCGGGAAATATGAGTCAACATTATATAGAGATTCTAAAGCCCATGGTATGACATTAATTATTATTATTGACAGACCCAGCTTATGATACTAGTTCCTCCAAGGTGAGGTAAGATGATTATGATTTCCCCATAGTAGAATCGGGGTTCTCGACCTTACGTCACCCCGATATGGTTATAGATTATCTTGGACTCTAATATATGTTCTATGATGAGTTTATGTAATGTACGCGATGATACGATTATACCACACCTAGATGGCCGGACATGTCACCGCTAATGCGGGCTTCTTGTGATTTTACCGTTCCTAGAGGGCCGGACATGACACCACTAGTGGGTGGCGTATGATGGTACCCGGACGCGGGTAAACGAGGATTATGTATGTGATAAGTTGACGTATGTGATGTATTAAAAATGCATTTATTTTTAAAGGCTAAGCAGGTTATGTTTTAACCTTATGTTTCAGAATTTCTTTATTATGCTCATTTTATTTAAGCCTTACATACTCAGTACAATGCTCGTACTGACGTCCTTTTGTTTGGACGTTGTGTTCATTCCCACGGGTAGACAGGGAGATGATCTAGACTTATAGGAGCTATCAGCAGACTTGAGAGCACTCCATTGTTCCGGAGGTGCCAGTGCTTATGATTTTGTGTATATATATATATATATTTTGGGCACGACGGGATCTTGTCCCGTCCATATGTGTAGTACTCTAGTAGAGGCTCGTAGATACGCATGTGTGGGTAGTATGGTCTCACGAATTTTCCTATGTGTATATATGTATTATTATTTTGATATCCAGAGGGCTTATGTATATGAAAATAATTATGACTCAAATGACAATGGTTTCCCTATGATTATAAGTAGGTTATTAGCGAATGATCGCAGAACGAGTATGATTACGAGTAATATGAGTGGTGCTTGGTGGTTAGTCCCGGGTACCCGTCATGGCCCTTAGTCGGGTCGTGACACATATAGTAAGGACCAGGGTAAAAATGAGTGAAACATTGAGAGTTTTGAAACTTTAAACAAATAAAAATGGCAAGACAATATTGGCAAAGGCACAGTGCCACAATGACATTCAAAGGTTAATAATCAGCAAACTCAGTATGACAGACAAAAAAAGAGCATATCATATAACCTTATGAAGGGTTTCAAACACAAGGACTTATGCAAACATAGTCAAATACACTCAGGATCCTTATTTGGACTAAAACAAACCTCAGACACATTTTTATCAAAGAAAGCTTTCAAGCAAAGGGGTTTGTACTCAAACAGTGTAAGGAGAACCTCAACACTTTCTCTTCTATTTTTTAAAGCAATAAACTCATTTTTAGGCAAAACACTGATCCAGGCCAGAGGGGTAAGGATCAGCAAGCAAAAAGGGTCAAAACATTTGATTTTTGGACTTAATGAACACTAAACTGATTCAGGATTTCGGTAAAAAACAATTAGAGGGGAAAAGAGAAGGAGTTTACACGATTTACAAACTGCATATAAGAGTAACAGAATGACTTAACAAGGCAGGCAAGTAATAAAAAATGAAGTTCTAAAGATCAGAGAAGCTAATACTCGGACCACAAACTTGTAACTCACAGAAATGAACCTCAAAATATCCAAAACACAGACTTAACTTCAAAAACTCTTAGCTCTAACCTTGTTTTACCCTCCTAAACTGTTATATCCCGCATTTCTGTGCAATCGGATAACTCAAGATAATCGCGGGAAGATAACAAACAAGGCTTCATTTTTATTTTTTGTTTGGCATATGAGTTGTTTATGAAGAATTTTGAAGTGGGAATGTTGAGAAAGGTCAAGGGTATAAAGGGAAATTCGCAACATGACTCGTGGAAAAATGGAGGAAGACGAAGGGTAAATATGGAATACGGAAAAATTTATTTTTCATGAAGAGCAAAATAGAACAAAAAAAAAGTGGGCTTGAGACATTTGGGCCATGTTGGCCATCCAAATGATAGTGGGCTTAAGCCCACATGAAAGCTTAATGGACAAGGTTTAAAGATGACTAAGTCATCTTATTTCTCACATTATCTCTTAGAAATTTCAAGAACATTGAAGAACAAAAGAGAGAGAGAAACCTAAGGGCCATTTTCGGCCAAGCTCAAGACCAAGAAAAAAATTCCTTCAAAAATCATTTTCTACCAATTGAAGGGTCCTTAGTAAAGTGAAGAGGTTCTTAGAGCAAGAAAAATTCATATTCTTGCAAGCTACAAGGCATAGCTAAGTGGGAAGTCAAGGAGAAAAGGTAAGAACTTATACTCTTTTATATGTCATGGATTTTTATGTATGTTGTAGTGTGCAAAAATGGATGAAATGCATATGGAATATGAACATGGCGGTGTGTCCGTCCATGTATGTGTGTGTGTGGAAATTATGTTCTAATTATTTTATCTAGTGTTTGGTTATTATTGTTATGGATGCTATGTTGATAATGGAAGTTGAATGATTTTGGAGAGGTTGTAGTTGTGTATGCATGATGTTGGCCGTGAGTGTTGTGTGTGTGGTAGCCGTGTAGTTGTGGTGTGGTGTGGAGGAAAATGAGTTAATTTCATTTAGTATATTGGTTGTTGTTGTGTGGATTCTATATTGCTAATAAAAGCTTAATAATCTTAGTGAAATGGTAGAAGTTGGAGACTTGTTGTTGAAGTTTTTGTAAATTGAATATTATGTTTTTACATGTATGGAAAACAATGATATTAGTATGGTGTTGTTGGAATATATATTATTAAGTTGTTATTGTTTTTATTGGAGTTGGAAGGCTTTGAAGGAAGTAGTATATTGATTGAGTTGTGATAATGTGTCTTGGATTGAATATGGAAATTGTTAGTATGGTTGTTGACATTATGTTGATAGTTTGGCCGGGTTGAATTCCCGGATTGTTGTTGATTAAAAATTGGCTAAGTTGAATTTTGGGGATGGTGTATTTACAGAGGAAGTGCTGCCGAAATTTCGGTAGACAAGTGTTATCTTAAGATTCAACTTCTAAATGCTCTAATCAATGTTTGGTGAATGTGACCAAATTGTAGATTTTGGCGGATTTGCAACTTGAATTTGGAATAACATAAGGAGCGGAAAAAGGTATGTAAGGTTTTACTCTTTCTTCCTTGGCATGTCTTAGGCATACTAGGTTGGATACGAGCCTCGGGGACAACTCTATTCTCCGGAATCCGCACCTAAAGTTACCACTTTTTACTTCAGTAGAATTAAATTAGATATTCATGAATAGTTGGGAGAATTGCCTAGATATCTAGAACTTGTGCAAATAAGACCCGACTACCTTAAAACTCTCACAAGTGACGCCATGAAATGTAATGTACGTAAATTGTGTACGCCGCCTCACTCGGCCCGAGGTGGGCCCATTGTTCCCGGATTTTCCTTATTGTTCCGTATGACTTATTTTGAAGTAGAATCCAAAGGAAACTTTTGATCCTTGTTCCGTTGATCAAACGTTAAGTACTGTAACTATTCTAATGGAAATATGTCTATGATGACAATGATAACGATGATCCTAAGAAAGAGAATATGTCTATGATGAGTATGACAAGAATGATTCCATGACTAAGAGTCTTAAGCCAAGGATTCAATATGAGTATGAAAGTGTTAAACTAGTTCTTGATCTTTAATTCTATTCCTTAGTTATGACATTATTTTTCTAAAGATTACAAAGCATATGAATTGACGTCTATGATGCCCATGATTCCATTCTATGTTTCCTTTAATGCTATTCTCCGTTGATAGTCTCACCTTAAAATACTCGTTCCTTCGAGGTGAGACAAAGCGATCACGGTTATTCCATAATGTAATCGGAGGTCACCGACCTTACGTCACTCCGATGGATACATAATTTTCTTTTGGTTCTCCTGCATGCTTATATGACATATGTATACGAGATATGTATATGTATATGTGGAAGGGGAAGGGACACATGTTTCATTGCCACCGGATCAGCTGGCGTTATCATCCCGGACGCGGGATGCCTGGACGCGGGATATATGGGCGAGCCGACGTATTTCGGTGCTATGTGGGCGAGCCGACATTGTTCGGTGCTACGATAAGACATGTTATGATATCACATGATATGATATGACACGATATGATATGACATGATATGATATGATATGATACGATATGATAAGACATGACATGATATAAGTTCTATTTTCTATGTCTATGAAAAAGAAATGTTTTCTTTTTAAAAGGGAAAGACAAGCATGCATGGTATCCGTCCTGAAAGGGTATTCCTATGTACAGGTTACTTTCTTGTCTCACTATATGTCCTATGATCCCATGATATTGTTAATCATACCTTATTTTTCCGTTTGTATTATCTTCCACGCCTTACATACTGGGTACACTATTCGTACTGACGTCCCTTCTTGTGGACGCTGCGTTTCATGCCGCGCAGGTCAGCAGGTAGACAGATTTGACTCCTAGAAGCTCCATCAGCAGTACTGTGTCAGCGCTCCAGTTGTTCCGGAGCCTCAACTTCTGGGTACTACTTTGTGTACATATTCGGGCGCGGTAGAACCCGGCCCTTCTTGTATATATATGTGTGCTATGTTTAGAGTGTCGTAGAAAGATATGTACAGTCAGATGGTTTGTACTTTTGTTCGTTTTGGGGTTGTATAACATGCTAGCAGATTTTATTAACACCTGATTATGGTTATGCTATTAATAATAGGAATAAGTAAAGAAACAACGGTATTACCAATTTGGCCCACTTAGTAATAAGAATGAGATACGAGTTAGGGGGTGCTCGGTACAAGTATCGGGTATCCGTCACGGCCACTAGTTGGGTCGTGACAGAAGTGGTATCAGAGCAGTTCGGTCCTAGGGGTTTGTCTACGAGCCGTGTCCAGTAGAGTCCTATTTATGGGTGTGTAGCGCGCCACACTTATAGACAAGAGGCTGCAGGGCATTTAGGAAATACGACCTTCTTTGTACTCTAGATCGTGCGATAGAGCTGTGCTACCAGGTTTCCATATTCTTTTCTAATCCTGTGTTTTGGTTCCAGTAATGCCGATGAAGAGGAAGGCTACGGCAGCCCAGAAGGGCAAGATGGTGGCCGGGAACAGAGTTGAACGGGAGCTAGAAGAAGATGAGTCTTATAATGAAGCTCCCCCTCAAACTTCTCCTGCTTCCCCTGTATCAGCCGAGCAGGAAGGAGCTCCAGCTCCAGCCCCAGTACCACCAGTTCCACAGCCGGCAGCCGCGGGCCAGCAGATGGCAGAGGCTATTCAGCTGCTGACCCAGCTAGTTGCCGCACAAGTTCCGCGGCAAGATGAGGGCCAGGGAGACAGGGCGGTGAGTGCGAGGGCTCGTGATTTTATCACTTTGAAGCCTCCGGAGTTTTATGGATCGAAACCAGAGGAGGACCCCCAAAGTTTCATAGATGAGATGCTGAGGACACTGAGGATCATACATGCTTCGGATACAGAGTCAGTGGAATTGGCTTCATAGAGGTTGCGAGATGTAGCAGTTCTGTGGTATAATAGTTGGATATCTTCGAGGGGAGCAAATGCCCATCCCCCGATTTGGCAGGAATTCACTGAGGCATTTCTGCGACATTTCTTACCGCCGGAAGTTCGACGAGCTTGAGCTGATATGTTTTTGAATCTTAAACAGGGAAATACGAGCGTCAGGGAATACATTCTCCGCTTTAACTCGTTAGCCAGATATGCCCCAGCCATGATAGCTGATAGGGGAGATCACGTACACCGGTTTGTGAGTGGATTGGGGCCACATTTAGTTAAGGAGTGTCTGACAGCTTCGCTCCAAGACGGAATGACTATTACTCGCATTCAAGCCCATGCCCAAAACCTGGAGGAACAGTATCAGTTACGGAGAGAGGAGCGCTATTCGGATAGGGGTTCCAAAAAAAGGGGCAGATCCTCCGGGACTAGAAGCGAGTATAGAGGGGGGCAGCCACAGGAGCAATCTAGGTAATCAGGCCAATCAGCGGCCAGTGCACCTCCTCGATTTACGGATAGGGGATTTGATCGTTCTACTTATTCAGGACCAGATCAGAGTGCCAGAGCTTCGGGGTCCCAGTATAGAGTTGAATCTAACAGGACGGGGCAACCCCCACTACGGTGTGCTCGGTGTGGCAGGCCACACTCTGGACAGTGTTACCGGGATACTGGTGCATGTTTTTCCTGCGGTCGGACTGATCATTTGATGCGTGATTGCCCGCTAAGGAATGAGGGGAGCAGAACCCAGCCCGCCGAATCAGCGGTTGGTTTATCGTCGACCGTGCGCCCTCCTGGACAGACTTCCCAAGCTCCAGCAATCCGTGGCCGAGGCAGAGAAGGAGGGGGACCCAGTTCAGCCGGCCCTCCGCACCGCATATATGCATTGGCAGGACGGCAGGATTCTGAACCTTCCGCAGACGCGGCCACGGGTACGTTATCGACACTTTTCTATGATATGTATGTGTTAATTGATCTAGATTCCACTCTATCGTATACTGTTCTTTGTATTGCTGATCGTACTCAGAATTTGGAAATTTGGGACAAGAGTAGCTGTACTCATAGGTAAGGGGCAGATACTGGAGGTTACGAAGGCTAAAATGGTAATTAAAAGAAAAATATGCGTTACGAGAGCGTTCCGGAAATGGCCAAGACCCCAACTTTCCCCTTATTATGTAATATATTAATTGTGACTGTTAAGTCCCAGAAATGAAGTTGCGATACATAGAATATGCTAGCTGGATGAAATTCAAAAGACATAATGAAGGGTATACGTACGGATGTCACAGGGTAAGACCGATGCCGAACCCACACTAGTTAAGGCTAGAAAGCCCTAATGCAGTGATATACGAGAACATATCTAGCCAGGGAATAGACGCAACAAACTCCGCGAAGAAGGAATTACAATTGTAAAAGATCGCGGAAGGCGACGATTATTTAAAGGGCATAGGCGTGTGTAGACCCTCTTAATAAAAGGGGGAGAACATGTTAGACCTAAAATGAACTATGACGATTCAAGATCCAATAAAGGGGACTTATTAACGCAGGGCCAGCGTTCGGAGGTAACTCAAGTGACCTACGACATAAAGGCAACCTAAGCTCCTAAAATGGATATGATAAGCGACATGTGAGATATCTACGAAGGAGACCTCCCCGAAGTATTATAATACATTATGAGACCAGTTTAACATTCGAGGACGAATGTTCTAAAGAGGGGGAGGATATTACATCCCGCATTTTTGTGCAATCGGATAACTCAAGATAATCGCGGGAAGATGACAAACAAGGCTTCATTTTTATTTTTTGTTTGGCATATGAGTTGTTTATGAAGAATTTTGAAGTGAGAATGTTGAGAAAGGTCAAGGGTATAAAGGGAAATTCGCAACATGACTCGTGGAAAAATGGAGGAAGACGAAGGGTAAATTTGGAATTCGGAAAAATTTATTTTTCATGAAGAGCAAAATAGAACAAAAAAAAAAAGTGGGCTTGAGTCATTTGGGCCATGTTGGCCATCCAAATGATAGTGGGCTTAAGCCCACATGAAAGCTTAATGGACAAGGTTTAAAGATGACTAAGTCATCTTATTTCTCACATTATCTCTTAGAAATTTCAAGAACATTGAAGAACAAAAGAGAGGGAGAAACCTAAGGGCCATTTTCGGCCAAGCTCAAGACCAAGAAAAAAATTCCTTCAACAATCATTTTCTACCAATTGAAGGGTCCTTAGTAAAGTGGAGAGGTTCTTAGAGCAAGAAAAATTCATATTCTTGCAAGCTACAAGGCATAGCTAAGTGGGAAGTCAAGGAGAAAAGGTAAGAACTTATACTCTTTTATATGTCATGGATGTTTATGTATGTTGTAGTGTGCAAAAATGGATGAAATTCATATGGAATTTGAACATGGGGGTGTGGCCGTGCATGTATGTGTGTGTGTGGAAATTATGTTCTAATTATTTTATCTAGTGTTTGGTTGTTATTGTTGTGGATGCTATGTTGATAATGGAAGTTGAATGATTTTAGAGAGGTTGTAGTTGTGTATGCATGATGTTGGCCGTGAGTGTTGTGTGTGTGGTAGCCGTGTAGTTGTGGTGTGGTGTGGTGTGGAGGAAAATGAGTTAATTTCATTTAGTATATTGGTTGTTGTTGTGTGGATTCTATATTGCTCATAAAAGCTTAATAATCTTAGTGAAATGGTAGAAGTTGGAGACTTGTGGTTGAAGTTTATATAAATTGAATATTATGTTTTTACATGTATGGAAGACAATGATATTCGTATGGTGTTGTTGGAATAGATATTATTAAGTTGTTATTGTTTTTTTTGGAGTTGGAAGGCTTTGAAGGAAGTAGTATATTGATTGAGTTGTGATAATGTATCTTGGATTGAATATGGAAATTGTTAGTATGGTTGTTGACATTATGTTGATAGTTTGGCCGAGTTGAATTCCCGGATTGTTGTTGATTAAAAATTGGCTAAGTTGAATTTTGGAGATGGTGTATTTACAGAGAAAGTGCTGCCGAAATTTCGGTAGACAAGTGTTATCTTAAGATTCAACTTCTAAATGCTCTAATCAATATTTGGTGAATGTGACCAAATTGTAGATTTTGGGGGATTTGCAACTTGAATTTGGAATAGCATAAGGAGCAGAAAAAGGTATGTAAGGTTTTACTCTTTCTTCCTTGGCATGTCTTAGGCATACAAGGTTGGATACGAGCCTCAGGGACAACTCTATTCTCCGGAATCCGCACCTAAAGTTACCCCTTTTTCATTCAGTAGAATTAAATTAGATATTCATGAATAGTTGGGAGAATTGCCTAGATATCTAGAACTTGTGCAAATGAGACCCGACTACCTTAAAACTCTCACAAGTGACGTCATGAAATGTATTGTACGTAAATTGTGTACGCCGCCTCACTCGGCCCGAGGTGGGCCCATTGTTCCCGGATTTTCCTTATTGTTCCGTATGACTTATTTTGAAGTAGAATCCAAAGGAAACTTTTGATCCTTGTTCCGTTTATCAAACGTTAAGTACTGTAACTATTCTAATGGAAATATGTCTATGATGACAATGATAACGACGATGCTAAGAAAGAGAATATGTCTATGATAAGAATGATTCCATGACTAAGAGTCTTAAGCCAAGGATTCAATATGAGTATGAAAGTGTTAAACTAGTTCTTGATCTTTAATTCTATTCCTTAGTTATGACATTATTTTTCTAAAGATTACAAAGCATATGAGTTGACGTCTATGATGCCCATGATTCCATTCTATGTTTCCTTTAATGCTATTCTCTGTTGATAGTCTCACCTTAAAATGCTCGTTCCTTCGAGGTGAGACAAAGCGAGCACGGTTATTCCATAATGTAATCGGAGGTCACCGACCTTACGTCACTCCGATGGATACATAATTTTCTTTGGGTTCTCCTGCATGCTTATATGAAATATGTATACGAGATATGTATATGTATATGGGGAAGGGGAAGGGACACATGTTTCATTGCCACCTGGTCAGCTGGCGTTATCATCCCGGATGCGGGATGCCCGGACGCGGGATATATGGGCGAGCCGACGTATTTCGGTGCTATGTGGGCGAGCCGACATTGTTCGGTGCTACGATAAGACATGCTATGATATCACATGATATGATATGACACGATATGATATGACATGATATGATATGATATGATACGATATGATATGATATGATAAGACATGACATGATATAAGTTCTATTTTCTATGTCTATGAAAAAGAAATGTTTTTTTTTAAAAGGGAAAGACAAGCATGCATGGTATCCGGCCTGAAAGGGTATTCCTATGTACAGGTTACTTTCTTGTCTCACTATATGTCCTATGATCCTATGATATTGTTAATCATACCTTATGTTTCCGTTTGTATTATCTTCCACGCCTTACATACTCGGTACACTATTCGTACTGACGTCCCTTCTTGTGGACGCTGCGTTTCATGCCGCGCAGGTCAGCAGGTAGACAGATTTGACTCCTAGAAGCTCCATCAGCAGTACTGTGTCAGCGCTCCAGTTGTTCCGGAGCCTCAGCTTCTGGGTACTACTTTTGTGTACATATTCGGGCGCGGTAGAACCCGGCCCTTCTTGTATATATATGTGTGCTATGTTTAGAGGCTTGTAGACAGATATGTACAGTCAGATGGTTTGTACTTTTGTTCGTTTTGGGGTTGTATAACATGCTAGCAGATTTTATTAACACCTGATTATGGTTATGCTATTAATAATAGGAATAAGTAAAGAAACAACGGTATTACCAATCTGGCCCACTTAGTAATAAGAATGAGATACGAGTTAGGGGGTGCTCGGTACAAGTATCAAGTAACCGTCGCGGCCCCTAGTTGGGTCGTGACATAAACTCTACTTCTTTTAACCCGTTTAAACCATTTTAAGCCCTTTTAATCTGTTTTAAGCTTATACAAGATTATTGTCCTATCATAAGTGACTTAACTGGTCAAAAGTTACATTATCTACTCATTTTTACTTAATAACAGAACTCAATAATCACTTTAAGCTACATTTTGGCTCAATTTTACAGTTTAAAAAAAAAAAACTAGAACAAGATATAAAGATGCATAAAAGCAATGAAACAATAACAGCTAACTTTTATAAATAAGTAAATAAAGAATAGTTTCAAAAGGATGAGAGGTTACCTTTTTAGGGGGCAACCTAAAAACCGAATAGGAGAATAGAGTCCAATATCAACACTAGAATAGGAACCTCAAAACCCTGTTTATTTTCCAGAGAAAAGAAACCTTGTATTTTTTAAGTATTGTAAGTATAGTAGCATATTTTTTGTGATGTAAATCAGTATATGGTGTATATAATATAAGATATATGGTTGCATTGCTTATATAACGTAATATGTTTAGTATATTGCGTGTCAGTTTTTCCAAGAAAAGAACCTCTCCTACAAAGAGAATCAACACATCTATTTATAGGCTGAAGTAAAAGGCTAGGGGTAAAAATGGACTAGGATAATATCTTGAAACAGAAATTCCCCCCAAAATTTGAAAAATTTCAGAAACAAAGAATTTCATAGGATTGTACAAAATTGTACTGTCATGTAATCAGAAATGCGCACACCTCACCAAAAATGTATAATCCAGCCAAAAATCGTACAAATACACCATACTATCCCTAAAATTTAGGCGAACATACAGGAATAGTACGTACAGTCATACAATAAGACAAAATTCAACCAACAATAAATTCAAACGGTAACAAATCGTACATAAACAGATAAAATCCCTAAAAATCGTACTGGTTTTGCACAAAGGGCCTTGGAAATTACCCTGGGTCCTTTTGTTTTTAGTGTGTGATGCAAAGATGGCAAAGAACTCTTGGTTCCACCCATGGCAATCACACACTCAAAAAAAAAAAAAAAAAACCAGCAACATCCTAAGAATTGCCCTTAATTTGAGTTAAAAATTATGTAAAAAACAAAATTAAACCTGGCACGTGATAGAGCATGAGTAGAGGAACAAAACCCCCTAAAAATCTTGTGCAAATAGCCATAAAAAAGGGTCGTGCTTGTGATCGCAAGGAAACCCTAGGGTTAAGGCCGCCATTGTTATCATAGTGAAGACGAAGAGAGAGGGGGACTGAAGTTTTTATTTTAAAACTTCAGTCCCCTAGCCTTTATATAACCCCCCCCCCCCCCCCCACACACACACAGAAAGTTATTTAATACGTTAAAAATGGCCCTTTAAATTCAAAACATAACTTAAAAAAACCCTTTGTACACAAATTAAATAAAAATACACAATTTCATGAAACTACGTATTTGTATAAAATTACAACGTAAGTTCGTATTTTATAAAAGATAAAATTCATAATACGTCATTTTAAAATACGAGCTTCAATATGAACACAATATTGATATACTTCTGGGCAATATATAAAAAGGTGAAAAAAATGTAGTCAAAATAAACCGTAACTTATACAGTGTTTGAAATTTCAAATTTCCCGAACTTAATGGAGCAGGATACGCTTTTCCCTCTCAAATCACATATCTTACGTGATATGGCTTGATTTTTCTCAAAATTTGTCAATTTTGTCAGTTTCGTCAAATTCACAAATATTCATCAATTTTCCCGGTTTTCGTCAAATTCATGATTTCCCTCAATATTAAGTCATTTTTATTTTTCAAGATTTTAAAAGCACATCCGTACTCCATTTTGGCTCGGGAATCTTAAAATTTAAATTTGACTATTATTTGGTGAAAATTAGGTGTCAATAACTGCCCAGAGTTCAAGGATGGCAAAGCCATCTTTGAGCTACGAATTTGACAAACCTAATATTCGCCAGCTAATAAAGCTGCAGTTCTTTTGTGCAAAATTTTGAAATATGGCCGGACCCTCTGGGGCTGCTTACATATCTCAGGTTATATTATAATTTAGGCCGTTTGTAGTTTTGACTCAAGGAGGACAAGGATTCTTGTTTAAATTATCCCAATGTGTATCGGGGTAATTATAGGGTTATGGCCGATCCTTGAGATTTTGAATTTCCTATATATCCCTGGTCTCGGGAATCAGGCCAATTGTAGTTTGACTCAAATGCTTGAAAAGGAGTGTCCCTTATGCGGGAGTTCCTTTAGCTTTTTCTGGTTGAAAACCCGAATCGGAGGCGGTTTTTGAAGAGGTCTTATTGGTGTTGATATTTGGATTTCCCTATTCTCTGGTGTAGAAAGCTTGACTCTCGTACACGGTTTTTGGCCGGTTGCCCAAGAAAAAATTCCACATTTGCTCTGCAAGGATTGAGTCTGGATTTGCTTCCACCTTTGGTAGCTTCTAGCTCGTTTCCAAATGCTGAGTCCTGCGTGTTAGACTTTTGAAAATTTTAATTTTAATGTAGTCATACCTGTGTAGCATTTTTCCATTTAGTTGACATTGTAGTCATCCTCCGATATCATGTCCGTCTTTTCGCAAAGGCTTGTCCATTTTGTTTTTTCTTTCATGTAAGTGTGTGTTTTTGTATATATATATATTTTTTAAAATAATCTACTCTGGATAATAATCATGATACTTCGACCGGCCTTTATTTCGTCGTCAGATGTTTCCATCGTTCAATGATAACTTCTGTTGAGATATGGGTCGGGCTATACCGCATTTTTGCGAACCTACACACCCCAGTCCGGTTATCATTTTCGTAACTCGATATGTCAATCATGAAACCCATGTTTTCTCATGCGGGGCCGTTTTTGTTTCTTACGACGTCCACTACCCTAAAAAATTTGGCGTCACATCATGATTGCATATCGCGATGACTGTCCAAATCTGATGTTGCACATCCCGTTATCTGTATACGGTGACCGCGGTATACTAGTTGGTCTAACATCACCTATAGTAAAAAATACCCAAATGTAGACTACACATCAGAGTGCAGTATCATATTCCTCTCATGATGACCACTAAACCCCTGTGTTCAGAATTACAACATTTAGTCAGAATTTTCAATGGTCACCCAGTAATAACCTGTTCTCAAAGTTTTCTTTGCTAGTACCAACCCATTCATGTAAGGCCCGCAGGTTACGACATGCACCTCTTCAATCAATTTTGTAGCTTCAAAAGAATCAACACACCTAAGCAATCCCAAATCTGGAGTTCTTTTCTATAGGGCATTCTTGTTGAGGAATAAGCCACCTGCCAATTTCCTAATAGTCCTCTTCTAATTCAAGGTGATTCCTTCGGGATATTCTCCTTTCTCCAAGAACATTTTAATGTCAACATACCAAGGTTTTCCATCGGTCTCAGTTTCTACAAAATCATAGTGGGCTAACTTATCTTTGATTTCAATTTTGACAGGATCAATGTATCTACTATTGTTACACCCCGTATCTTCGAAGAAGCACTTATCAAATTTGAAACATAAGTACGTTGAGTTATGGTTAAGTAAAATCACATTGGACTATAAGGATCAAGCATTATTAAGTATATTTAATGAGTGAAGGATGTATATAAGGTATACTGGAAGGTTTTATAAGGAAATGAATGGAAGAAATCGAGTAGTATGACTTTGGAGAAAGGATGGGTGAAGTTTTGTGTGAAAAGTTTTGTCCAACTTGAGGGAAGAATATCTTTTAGCATATGAAGTGTTTTAAGGTGTTTCAAAATCCTAAAATGAATTTCGTCGAGTCTAGTTTCCAACACAACAAACTGCTCGTCGATAGGACATCGGAGTAGAGAATTATGGACATTACAAGTTCGGCTGACAAAGCAGAAACGCGTGCTATGGTACTGCTACAGTAACCGACCTGCTACAGTACTGCTATAGTGACCCGACCCGAATTTGAACCTTATAAAAGGGGAAAAACCCCATTTTTTTCACCAAAAATCAGATTGGGAACTCAGCAACATATAGGTGTCACAACCCAACTAGAGGCCATGACGGGTACCCGGGGCTAACCACCGAGTACCGCTCATACCATCACCCATCGTACTCATCAAGCGTTCATTCATTAATCTCTTACTCAAGTCATAGGAAAAACCATTTTTCACTTCGAAACATAATTACCTTTATATACATAAGCCCTTCGGCTATCAAAATAATGTACATACAATAAGGACATCGTGAGACCATACTACCCACACATGCATATCTACGAGCCTCTACTAGAGTACTAGACATATGGATGGGACAGGGCCGCCCAAAACATATATATACACAAAAGAATAAGTCAATGGCACCTCCGATATAATGGGGTGCTCTCAAAGTCTGCTAGTAACTCCTACGAGTCTGGATCACCTCCCTGCCAACCTGTGGGCATGAACACAGCGTCCAAAGAAAATAGACGTCAGTACGAACATTGTACTGAGTATGTAAGACATGAATGAAATGAACATAATAGAGAAATCATAAGACATAAGATGAAGATATAACCTGTGTAACTTTTAAGGGTGGATACATTTCATACCTATATCATCTATAATCATAATACATGTATCATCATAGCGCATACATCATCGTATCATATATATCATCATCGTTAACCCGCGTCCGGGTAAACATCATATGCCGCCCACTAGTGGTTTCATGCCCGACCCTCTAGGCTCGGTGTAAATAAAGCAGCCTGCCTTAGCGGTGACATGCCCGACTATTTAGACATGTTGGAATCGCATCGTTATATACCCATCGTAAACTTAACATTTTCATACATTGAATAGGCATATCATAAGCTTAGCGTCATTATACATTTATCATCAAACATACATTAGAACTTGAAGGCAACTATGGCTATGTCAGGGTGACATAAGGTCGTGAACCCCCGATTACATAATGGAGTGATTATAATCATTATGTCTCACCTTGAGGGGACTAACATTTTAAGGTGAGTGTACACAAGAAAAAGCATCAGTGGAACCATACTTAGGATCATTAACCTCATGGACATCGTATATTACTCTAGGATTCTTTATACTTAAACTCATCATCATTATTATCATGCTGGTATCGTATCTATTTTCTTTATCATATGCATATGTTGCTCTTTATATTCATGGACTCATAATTTTCGTTATTTAGGAAGATCACGGAAAAATAGGAAGATTCATGCCATAGGAGTCATGCCTTAGAAGGAAAGGATTAGCCTTACATACCTCTTTCGTTTAGCTATTCTATCGATTGATCGTTCTTCTTCGTTGCTCGCGTTTCTACCTTCAAGAAAATTCGTATTAACATTAACTAATCGATTATAAGAACATGCTTACTAAAGCTAGAGAAAATTGGGCAGCATTTCCTTTGTTTATATAACTTTCCCCATATTCCATATCAACTCCCAACCATCCATAACAACATTCACAATATTATAAGCAACAATCAACATTCATCTACATTATCCACATTTCACAATTTCACTTCAATTCCTCCATAATCATGGTCATAATTCACTGTTGCGTTTTCTCACATATAATACTTATCCCATATTCTAAATGTCACTTATAGCATGCTTACATTCACAACATATCAATATTCATAACTCATTCCAAACTACTACTCACAATCTCATTATTCACATCTTTGTGACCCATTTTCTATCTCCTTCCATCATCTAAGTCTTTTAACCTCTCATTACCCTAAACAACATGGAAAGATCATAAAACTTACCTTAGATAATGTAGGAATAAGCCTTGAGTGGAAAGACTTCTCTTGCACCAAAACCCTAGTTCACTTCCATTGGAATTCCTTGGCTTGGATGAACTTTAATGTGTATCATACAGTTGACTCTCTTGGTTTGATGAAGTTGATCTTGAATCTCTCTTGAGTTCCTATGGAAGAAGTGTGTGGAACCCTCTAGAAGCCTTGAGAGAGATGAAGAAGTGTGGGAAATGAAACTAGTGAAGTGGGATCACATTTATATAATTGAACTTAACTCAGCCCGGCGGGACTTCCACGGACACTTATACGGTCCGTATAACATTGCATGGCCTGTATAAGTGGTCGTGGTTCACCACCAGGAAAACATCATCTCTGATGGGTGTTATACGGACCATATAAGTCGGTCGTATAACCTGATTTCCCTGAAATGATCTCCGTCGTTCGTTTGATCTCCAATCCTTATGGAACCTTCTTGAAACTTGTTTAACACCTCATTAACAATCTAAGGGACATTATAACTCTTCTCCAAAATATCATTAAGCCATCATTAATTCGATAGTCATAAATCTTGCCCGACACATAACCTATACCTTGCTTTCCTTAACAACTTTCATCTCCTACCTTACATGTCTTTGAAATCTCATTTAGAATCATCAAATGTTATTTCTTACTTATCAAAACATCGTATACGTCGTACCCTTCGTTATTCTATTCACTGTACGTTAACGGGAAATTTCGGGGTGTAACATTCTTACCCCCCTTTTGGAACATTCATCTTCGAATGTTAAGCACTCGGGAATTCTACGAAAATTTTGCCAGAGTTTCCCCTGTCATATGGCACTACCATCCTGTCACAATGGCCCACAATAACATTGACTCACAGGGTCACAACACAATTGCAATATAATTTGGCCATACACGACCCATATGCATAAAAAGAAAACATACATACCTCATAATCCCGATGTTTCATCGTGGATCTCTTTTGGGGGCTGAAATAAGTGCGGGTATTTGGATTTCATACTCTCTTCTGCTTCCCAAGTCATTTTCTCTCGGTTGTTAATCCGCCATAAGACTTTAACTGGGGATACTTCCTTATTTCGAAGTCTCCGTACCTGTCTATCTAATATGGCAATGGGCACTTCTTCATAGACTAGCTTTTTTGTCCCTTGAACATCATCTATTGGAACAATCCTCATAGGATCTCCAACACACTTGCGAAGCATTGAGAAATGGAAAACTAGATGGACTAATTCAAGTTCTAAAGGCAAGTCCAATTCATAAGCTACTTTGACCCACCTTGCGGATAATCTTATAGGGTCCAATGTATCGGGGACTTAACTTTCCTTTTTTACCAAATCTTAATACTCCTTTCATTGGTGACACCTTCAAAAATACCCAGTCATCAACTTGAAATTCTAAGTCTCGCCGGCGATTGTTCGCATAAGATTTTTGGCGACCTTGGGTTGTCAATAATCGATCTCGGATCACCGTGACTTTTTCTACTGCTTGTTGAATTAACTCAGGGCCTATTAGCTGTACTTATCCTATTTCAAACCATCCAATTGGGGATCTACACTTCCTTCCATAGAAAGCTTCATACGGAGCCATTTGGATACTGGAATGGTAGCTATTGTTGTATGCAAACTCGATTAGAGGTAAGTGGTCATCCCCACTACCACCAGAATCTAGAACACATGCTCTTAGCATATCCTCCAAGGTCTGAATGGTACATTCGGCTTGCCCATCAGTTTGCGGATGAAATGCTGTGCTGAGCTTTACTTGAGTACCCAAACCTTCTTGGAAGGATTTTCAGAACTTGGCTGTAAATTGCGCTCCTCTATCTGTGATAATGGATATCGTAATACCATGGAGTCGCACATTCTCCTTGAGATACAACCTTGCATAATCTTTTGCTGAGTAGGTGGTTTTAACAGGAAGAAAATGAGCTGCTTTCGTTAATCTATCCACAATCACCCATATAGAATCAAACTTGCTTTGGGAACGAGGTAATCCCACAATAAAATCCATATTGATCACTTCCCATTTCCAAGTAGGGATTTCATTGCTTGCAATAATCCTCCTGGCTTTCTTCTGTTTGAAAATGTATTGAAGAGTCTTGTGATCTGTATAAATATCGACATGCACACCATACGAGTAAGGTCTCAACATCTTTAATGCATGAATAACTGCAACCAATTTGAGATCATGAGTTAGGTAATTCTTTTCATGTTTCCGCAGCTGTCTCGAAGCATAAGCGATAACTTTACCGTGTTGCATTAACACACATCCTAACCTAATACCGGAAGCATCACAATATACAACATAACCATCTGGCCCTTCTGAGAGTGTTAAGATTGGAGTTGAAGTTAACCTATCCTTCAATTCCTGAAAGCTACGCTCACAAGCATTATTCCACTGAAATTTAGCTGACTTCTGGGTTAGCTTCGTCAATGGGGCTGAAATAGAGGAAAATCCTTCTAAGAACCTTCTATAGTAACCTGCCAATCCCAAAAAACTACGGACTTCTGTAGGCGTCGTAGGCCTTGGACAAGTCTTCACAACTTCAATTTTTTGAATATCAACTCGAATGCCATCATCTGAAATAACATGACCCAAAAATGTCACAGAATTCAGCCAAAACTCACACTTTGAAAATTTTGCATACAATTCTCGAGTTCGAAGAATTCCAAGATCAATACATAAGTGGTCTGCATGTTCTGATTCTGTGCAAGAGTATACTAGAATATCGTCAATGAATACTATTACGAATAAATCCAAGAGAGGCCTGAATACATTATTCATCAAATTCATGAACACTGCCGGAGCATTAGTTAACCCAAATAACATCACCCGAAATTCATGATGGCTATATCTCGTTCTAAAAGTTGTTTTGGGAATATCTTCTTCTTTAACTCTCACTTGGTGATAACCTAACCTCAAGTCTATTTTGGAAAACCACTAGGCACATTGTAATTGATCAAACAAATCATCAATCCTTGGGAGAGGATATTTGTTCTTTATCGTCACCTTATTCAACTGCCTATAATCGATGCGCATCCGTAAGGAACCATCTTTCTTTCTCACGAATAGGACTGATGCTCCCCACGGTGATGAACTGGGTCTAATAAACCCCTTCTCAAGAAAATCTTTCAACTGCGCCTTTAAATCTTTCAATTATGGTGGAGTCATTCGGTAAGGAGGAATAGAAATAGGCTTGGTGTCCGGCAACACATCAATAGCGAAATCAATCTCTCTTTCCGGAGGAAGGCCTGGAAGTTCAGCTGGAAATATATCCGGAAATTCATTCACTACCGGAACGGATTGGAAAGTTGGCGACTTTGCTTCGATATCCTGAACTCATACTAAGTGATAAATATAGCCCTTAGCTATCATCGTTCTTACCCTAAGGTAGGAAATAAACCTACCTCTTGGAGATGTTGTATTACCCTTCCATTCAAGCACAGGCTCTCCCAGAAATTGAAATCGAACTACTTTTATTCGGCAATCAACATTAGCATAGCATGAGGCCAACCAATCCATACCCATAATCACATCGAAATCTAACATTTCCAGATCAACTAAATTAGTTTTAGTCTGGCGTTCGCATATCACAATTACACAATCTGTGTACACTTGTCTAGCTATCACGGGATCACCAACCAGAGTAGATACCTCAAAAGGTTTAATTGGCTCGGGTTTCACCCCAATACGACCAGAAACATACGGAGTAATATAAGATAGGGTAGAACCCGGATCTATCAATGCATACACATCATGGGAAAATACGGATAATATACCTGTAACCACATCCGGGGAGGACTCAAGATCTTGTCGCCCGGCTAAAGCATACATACGGGGCTGAGTGGCACCTGAATTAGATGCTCTCCCTCTGCCTCTACCTCGACCTGCTGGAATCTGGGGAGTCTGCCCTACTGGGCGCACTGAAGAGGAACCAGCTGCTGACCCTGTGGGCTGAACCCCACCTCTACCATACCTCGAGCGACAATCACGCATCAAGTGCCCAGTCTATCCACAAACATAGCAAGCATCTGTGCCGTGGGGGACATGGCCCCGAATGTAATTTACCGCACTGACTACATCGCGGTACTGGTGGTCTCCTCTGACTATGATCACCCCCAAACTGAGAACCTGAAGCTCTCGAACTCTGACACTGTCCTGAAGGAAAGGAGCGATCAAATCTCCTACCAGCAAATAGTGGAGGAACACTAGTCGTCGACTGGCCTGAGTGTCTACAATATGCATGCCTTGACCCCCCCTCTATAATCACAACCTGCCCCCACAGATCTGGCCTTCTTGCTTTGCCCTCTATCAATATCACGATCACCCCTTTGCGGATGTTGTTGTCCTTCTAAATTCTGAGCATGGGCTTGAATGCGGGAAATATCCATCCCATCTTGCAACGAAGCGCAGTCCTTGAACAAATGTGGCCCTAATCCACTCACGAATCTGTGCACTCTATCCCCCATGTCGGCCACCATAGTCGGGGCATATCTAGCCAATGAATTAAACTGAAGGCTACACTCCTGGGCAGTCATATTTTCTTGTCTTAGATTTAAGAACCTATCCGCTCTAGCTCAGCGGACCTCAGGTGGAAAATAGTGGCGGATGAAGGCATCTACAAATTCTTGCCAAACGGGAGGAGGCGCGTTCTCTTTTCTTGATGATATCCAATTATTGTACCGTAATACCGCCCCATCTCGGAGTCTATAAGATGCCAACTCCACAGATTCAGTTTCGGAGGCATGAATAATCTTCAATGTTTTCAACATTTCATCAATAAAACTTTGCGGGTCTTCATTCGACTTTGACCCAAAAAACTTCGGAGGATTCAAACTCATGAAATCACGAGCTCTAGTACTAACGGCCCTGTCACTTGAACCCAAACCCTGCCGCTGCACCTGGGTGGCAACTAACTGTGTCAATAGATGAATAGCCTCATTCACTTGTTGACCCAAAGTAGCCGGTGGAGGAATTGGAGGCATAGGAGCTGGAGCTGAAGCCCCTTCTTGTTCTTTTAAATTAGGCGGAGTGGAAGAAGCATTAGATGGAGCCTCATTATGTGATTCACCCTCTTCTACATTCATTTGCGGCTCCCTTTCTACCCGCCTTTTCATCATAACCTTGCCCTTCTGGGCAGCTGTAGCTTTTCCCTTTGGCGGCATCTCTGAAATCATAACACACTACTAGGGAGGAGAAAATCTTATACACGGCTCTATCGTACGATCTTGTAAGAAGAATAATGGTCATTTTTCCTAAATTCCCTGTAGCCTCCTGTTTATTAGTGTGGCGTGCAACACACCATAAACAAGACTCTACTAGACACGGCTCGTAGACACTTTCTAGGACTGAACTGCTCTGATACCACTTTTGTCACGACCCGACTAGGGGCCATGACGGGTACCCGGGGCTAACCACCGAGCACTGCTCATACCATCACCCATCGTTCTCATCAAGTGTTCATTCATTAATCTCATACTCAAGTCATAGGAAAAAACATTTTTCACTTCTAAACATAATTACCTTTATATACATAAGCCCTTCGGCTATCAAAATAATGTACATACAATAAGGACATCGTGAGACCATACTACCCACACATACGCATCTACGAGTCTCTACTAGAGTACTAGACATATGGACAGGACAGGACCCCATCATGCCTAAAACATATATATACACAAAAGAATAAGTCAATGGCATCTCCGGAATAATGGGGTGCTCTCAAAGTCTGCTAGTAGCACCTACGAGTCTGGATCACCTCCCTGCCAACTTGTGGGCATGAACACAGTGTCCAAAGAAAATGGACGTCAGTACGAACATTGTACTAAGTATGTAAGGCATGAATGAAATGAACATAATAGAGAAATCATAAGACATAAGATGAAGATATAACCTGCGTAACTTTTAAGGGTGGATACATTTCATACCTGTATCATCTATAATCATAGTACATGTATCATCATAGCGCATACATCATCGTATCATATATATCATCATCGTTAACCCACGTCCGGGTAACCATCATATGCCGCCCACTAGTGGTATCATGCCCGACCCTCTAGGCTCGGTGTAAACATCGACTGCGATCCCTGATCCTTTAAAATTGACTACTCCATCAAAGTACACTTTCTATCCTGATTTGTCTTCACTTTTCTCACCTTCAATTGTCATTATTTTTTGCATCTGGGAAGTATGTCCATAGAGGTACGGGATTGTCATCTACCGGGCTTTCTGCCAATAGGTCTGCCAATGTCTGCCCTTTAACTGTTTTCTGTGCGATGTACTAGATGTCAAACTCGATTAAAAGCATTTGTCATTTGGCTAGCTTCCCTATGGGCATGGGTTGGCGAAAGATGTACCTTAGTGGATACATTCTTGAAATTAGATGAGTTATGTAGGCAGCCATATAACGTCTCAACTTCTGAGATACCCAGGTTAGAGCGCAACACGTCTTTTCCACCAAGAAGTATCTGGATTCGCAAGCTGTGAACTTTTTATTGATGTAATAGATGACTCTCTCCTTCTTGCCTGTCTCGTCGTTTTGTGCTAACATGCATCCAAATGCATTTTCTGATACTGACATGCATAGCAGCAAAGGACTTCTTGGCCTTGGCGGGACCAAAACAGGTGGATTTGATAGGTATCTTTTGATTGTGTCAAAGGCTTTCTACAGTCTTTTGTCCAATTGGTTGGAACATCTTTCTTGAGAAGCTTGAGGATTGGTTCGATGAATATTGTGGATTAGGTGATAAATCGTCCAATATAATTCAACCTTCCTAAGAAACTCATGATCTCTTTCTTTGTTCTAGGCGGTGGTAGATGTTACACCCCGTATCTTTGAAGAAGCCCTTATCAAATTTGAAACATAAGTACGTTGAGTTATGGTTAAGTAAAACCACTTTGGAATATAAGAAAGCATTATTAAGTATATTTATTGAGTGAAGGACGTATATAAGGTATACCGTAAGGCTTCATAAGGAAATGAGTGGAAGAAATGGAGTAGTACGACTTTGGAGAAAGGATGGGTAATATTTCGTGTGAAACTTTTGGTCTAACTGGAGGGAAGAATATCTCTTAGCATATGAGGTGTTTAAAGTTGAAAAAAAACCAAAAATGAAGTTCGTCGAGTCTAGTTTCCAACGCAATAAATCTCTCATCGATAGGACATCGGAGTAGAGAATTATGGACGTTACAAGTTTGCCTGACAAAGCTGAAATGCGTGCTATAGTAACCGACCTACTACAGTACTGCTACAGTGACCCGACCCGAATTTGGACCTTATAAAAGGGGAAAACCCCCATTTGTTTCACCAAAAATCAGTCCTTAAAGCTCAGCAAACATAGAGGGGCATTTGTGTCATAAAAAGTTAAGGGATTGATGTGATTTTGCTTAATCGAGGCTCGGTGAGCGCATAGTTGTGATTATAGTATTATTTTGCGTTGGATATGGCTTGGATTCAAGGTGCAATCTTAAAGATATTATCGTTTTGACAAGAAGAAGGTATGACTGTTTCCTTATTATCGTTGATTTAGGTTTATTTTCGAAGGTAGAACGATTAAATGAGCGTATAGTTAATTTGTCGGTGGAGAAATCGGATAAAAATCATATGAGATATCTTATGGAGTATTTTGGTATCAATGATGTTATGGTTGAAGTTGGTATTGTTGTTGTTGTTGTTGGTTATTGAACTGAGAATTCGGGCTAGGCATATAAACAGGGGAGATGCTTCCGATTTTCGGCAGGATATAGAACAGTTTAATTTGAAAGCTTAGCACAAGTATACTACGATGAGTCTAAGAATAGTGTGAATCCTCTGAACTATAGACTTGCGAGCTCGGACGAATAAGTGTAGATAATTAGAGGCTGAACAGGTATGTTAAGGCTCGTCCCTTTCTTTCAAAGGCATGATTCTTATATTATTGTCTTCCTTATATTTTCATGACCTTCTTACGTCCCAAGAGTTGAAAGCTCAAGATTATTAAGAGCTTCGTATGAGATAGAGATGAGATGTGTTTTACGATAACAATGATGATGATGACTCTATTTCTAAAGATTCCAAGGTTTGAATTGACGCTTTATGAGATTTATGATCTTATTCTATGTTTTCCCTTGACGTTATTCATTATTGATAGTCTCACCTCATAATGCTAGTTCCTTCAAGGTGAGACATGACGATATGATGTTCCATAATACAATGGGAGGTTACCGACCTTACGTCACTCCGATAGAGTTACAGTGTTTACTTGATCTCCTATGCATGCTTCATGTTAAGTATATGATAATGATTACACCGTTCCTAGATAGCCGGGCAGCACTGCTAAGGCGGCCGGCTTATACACCGTGTGTATATGGCACTGGAAGCACCACTAGTGGGCGGTGTGAGATGATTACCCTAGACGCAGGAAGCCCGGACGCGGGCTAATGATGTTATTTGATTCGGACAGTTTATGTATGTATGTGTGATATGTTTTAAAGGTAAAAGTGAGCATGCATGATTCCTCCGCAAGAGGTAAGAAGTTACCGTTATACTTTCTTCTTATGTCTTCTATATTTCCTTATTATGTTATCATATATGCCTTACATACTCAGTACACTGTTCGTACTGACGTCCTTTCTTGTGGACGCTGCGTTCATGCCCGCAAGATCAGGTAGCCAGCCAGACGGTCCAGACCAATAGGATCTCCTCTCAGCGGCAGTCAGTGCACTCTATTGATCTGGAGCTGCGGCCCTTTTGGTATGCTGTTTTGATATATGGGTATGGCAGGGCCTTGTCCTGGCCTTTTTGTAGTCCATATGCCATAGAGGTCTGTAGATAGTGTGTATATATAGTGGGGGTCGCCCTGTGCTTTCAGTTGTCCCTTAATTTTGTGAACAGTATATACGGTGAGCAAGTTGGTCTGCGTTGTCATCCACTGCTTGTATGTTTACATATACATATCCATATGCATGTTTCGTGGGATTCTGAGATAAGATCTATCGTATAAATGCTACCGCAAATGGTACCAGAGGAATATCAGTCAAAGTGGGCCACCAAGTTGCTTTGTACAGAGTGGGAGTGAGTTTAGGGGTGCTCGATCAGTGGTGGTCGGGTGCTCATCGCAGCTCATCGCGGCTCATCGGTTTGGGTCGTGACAAAAGTGGTATCAGAGCAGTTCGTCCTAGGGATTATCTACAAACCGTGTCCGGTAAAGTCCTGTTATGGGTGTGAAGCCGGCCACACTTATAAATAGGAGGTTACAGGGCATTTAGGAATCATTGACCTTTCTTTCTATCTTAGATCGTGCGATAGAGCCAGAGTTTAGGAAAGATCGCTTCTGACCCTCTTTTCCTGTAGGTAAGGATAGATTGATAAAGATGAAGAGATCAGCCTCAAATAGTGGGGGCGCTAAGAAGGCCCCTAGAGTAGATGCAGGACCACAGGCTTCGGGACCGAGCAGAAGGAGCCTCAGGTATTCCATTGAGACTGATCCCTCTGAGGACCCAGCGATGATACCTATAGCGTTTTTGACTTCTGTAGAAGAGGATCCGTCGGAGGACAGTTATGACACGGACCCGTCTGAGGGTTCATATGGGACACTAGAGGAGGAGATTTCCGAGACTGTACAAGAGTTGAATCCCCCAGCTGCTCCTATGGCAGAGCACTATGTCAGGCCAGCTACGCCTGAGAGTGTTACTGATTACTCTAGCCCTCTATCCTGGCCGTCAGTAAACCAGGAGCTACCGGATTATCCGTATCCTTCTGATTCGGATGGGGGACATGAGAAAGGCCAGACTAGCAGACGGTGGGAAGACAATTATGAAGAGTACACTTCACTTTATAGCCCACCAGATCAGGTTAAGGACCGATCGGCTACAGGTATATGAGTCTTTTATTGGAATTTCCTATGTGGGCATTTACTGTAGGTTATTACTTAATAACGACGAGCGGAAATCCTAAAAGGACCAATAACCAAAGTATTTATAAGTAACTACGATCAAGGTGTTTTCACCACTATTAAGGAATCTTGAAATTTGGGATGAAAAGTAGTCATACATGTAGATTGAAGGTGATTATTGAGGATTTCAAAGGCCAAATTAGCATTTGCTTAGTCCGAAGAGTAAGAGATCCCTTTTAATCAGGAGGGAGACATATTACGAGAATTTATTTGAATCCGTTAGAACTTCAACTTGTTCTAGGTCATGCGATAAAGGTCACGCAGTAGGGTGGATGCGATCGTACCAGCACTAACGCACCGGATCCCATTAGCACTCCAAGGTTAAGCGTGTTGGGGTGAGAGTAATACTAGGATGGGTGACCCCCCCTAGGAAGTGTACTAAAAGTCCTACAAATGCAGACATAAGGGACAGATGAGAAGCTAGAGTAGCCTAAGGGAAATTGTAGTATGTGGAGTGGTTGGAAACCCTAAAAGGTCGCGAAGGATGAGGCGGACTAGAGCGGCAAAGAGAAAGAAGGTGCATCACAGCTCTAGAACTAGGATGATTTCTAATAGTATTTGGAAATACTTTGTAAGCGAGGCGTTAGTAAACATATATATATATATATATATGTGTGTGTGTGTGTGTGTGTGTGTGTGTGTATGACATCCCATATGTGGCTGCGCCAACCGGTATGTGTGTCCCAGCAACCGACGTTTCTATATACTGAAGGCGTTAATCGAACAGGGTAGTGAAGTTCAAGTGACAAATGTTACAAGGTAAGTTGATGTTATTTTCACTACAGGTTAGAGTTGGAAAGTCCTAATGCAATAACATCAGGGAAAGGAAGAAAGTGAGTATATAGGAAGTAGAAGATTAGAATGTCAAGAGCAAAGGGAAAAAAATATAAGGAACAAAAGATGAATGTGTGGGGTCAGAAAACAGACTTCGATAAGTCGGACTAAAGGATAGTAACCACAAATAGAGAATGATCAGGCCTTGCAACGATGCTAAGAGATTTCTAGCTCTCGAGAGGTATATAAAGAGATAAATGTGTAGTCATACTGACACGGTTGCCTCGAAAACGGAGAATCTTTCCTAAAAGATGATTTAAGAATAGAATGGATTTGCACGTTTAAAGGAATATTTCATGAACTACAGGGTCGATACTATAAAATAACAAGTGGAGAAGGGCGTTCGGTGAGGAAGGAACTCAAGGAAGGTTTGAGAATTAAAGTAGGAAAGGTACACTAATAGGCTGGTCAAAAGGAAAGGAGAGAAGAAGAAGGGAAGAAAAGAAAAATTGAGCAATCACCAAGGACAAGAGAAAGGATAATGAACTAACAAAGCTAACTAGGAGGTAGTACATCAATGACAAGGGATGAGGATAAGGAATACCGAGATTCGATTATAAAGGAAATAGAAGGATGTATGGGAAATATTCATGAGTATGGACTAGCCTCGGTGGCAGGAAGGAGAAGAAAGAAGAGAGTATATTTGCAAGGATTTCACGACACGAACAAGAAGTGGCAGAACACTGGAAGAAGTACAACGCATAGCTGGAATGCAAATAAGTAGTCAAGGAAAATTCAGGATAAGTGAGCTAAGTGAAAAAAGGATTGATAGTGGAAGTGGAAGAGTGTAGCATATTAACTCTCAATGATATATTGTAGACGTAAAGTGAAATCGGAAACTCAGAGTAAGAAGAATTTCAGTGATAATAGTCGTGGAGGAAGACAAGGGATAAAAAGAGCAAAGTGTGACCGAACGCTCCGTAAAATGTTTTGATGGATTCCAATGTCCCCATTAACCCGTTGATTCAGAAAATGTTCAGTCATAAAAGGTAGAAGTAGAAGGTCCCTAAAGAAGGCAGCGAGAATGGATCTGTAATGCATAAGCGCTTCGTTTAAATGCAAGGCCCTCGATTAGCAGAAAGGAAAATAAGTCAAGCTATACGATGAGAGAATTCCAGTATTATAAGAGACCAAAAGAGTTGGAGGATCGCTAGGGTTGGCCGATGACTACTGATATTCGGGAGTTACTAGTGTATAAGAACACCCTTAAAAAGAGGGGAAGAGCAGATCTAGTCCTGAAATGAGGTATGGCATTGTCAAAATTCCAAAGAAAGAAAGGTGTTAACTTAAAGAGGCCAAAATTCGGGACGTAGTGGCATATCAAGAATGCATTAAGAGGGAGCAGAAACGAATTAATGATAAGCATACCACAAAGGAGGTATGAACAAGAATTAAAATGGATTAAGAGAATACTTCATGCGGACGTGAGATATGATATTTCTAGACCAAGGAAATTTGTGCCGTACCTAAATAGGCAGCGACGTATCCTAAAAAGTAATAAAGAGAGTAAGAAAGGTCTGCAAGCTAACTACAAAGAGAATGACAAAATGGATGATGAGTACAAAGGACACTTTGGGTTACAACGGAAGCAAATCTTGATATTAAAGGAAAAATATGAGAATCTGAACAAAAGGAGTAATGATAAGCGGTGTGCTAATCTCTAAAGAGAGGAAGAACGATATGGGTATAGATAGAAATGCAGCAGCATCACCAGAAATTAGAAAGTATATCACGGGTCACTAACCATACTGAGCATAAGGGTATGTATTATAGAATTATATGAACCATCAGCGTAAGGTTATGCCACACACCGGAAAGCCAACAAGGAATGATAGCTAACTAAGTGATCACTCGAATGAGGAAGTCAAGGGTAAGTATACCACACCGATGGTAGAAAAGAAGCTATGGTAAAGTGAGAATTTCCCTAACTTTATAATTATAAGTTATATTGCAAGATTTGAGGCAAAAGAATTAAAGTGTTACGCCTCTCATTCTCGTCGTAGTAGAACCTATAGTTTCATAGTCGGGTATGCCCTTGGAATTGAGACTCGCGTCCGAGATTTAGAGATAAAAATCATCTTACCCCGTGTACAAAGGTACCAGCAAGTATTCCTGGCAATTTGCAGGATTACAAGTTGAACTAATAGAATCGACCTGAATCTGAGAAATCTGCAGACACCAGTCATCGTCGACGGGTCGTCGACATAGTCGACGGACCGTCGTTGTGCGGCGTCGACAAGGTTTTGCAGCCTGAAAATATGTAGGCGCAGATCGACGGAGCAAGTTGACGGACCTACGACACGTCGACGGGTCGTTGACCCACTCGTCGAACGTCACCGCTGTAGCTTTTTAATTTCCAAGTATAAATATGTGGTTCACGACCTTATTTATTATTTTCCTCCACTCCAAATCAGAGGAACCCTAATATTTTCTCTCCCAACATTTTCCATCATTATTAGTGGAGATTTGGTAAGGTCCGAGCCCGTGAACCCGTGCTTGTCAAGAAAAAGGTTATTTCTAGGGTTTCTTCAAGATTGTGAAGTTTAGGAAGTTGGAATTGAAGTGATTCTTGGAATCTTAGACCCCTCAAGATATGTAAATGATTTCTACCCTTGTATTTGAGTTTATTATCAAGAGTTTTAGTGATTTTAAGTAGAGAGAGGATACTTATGGAAGTGGTAAGTTGATGAAGGGTAATATAGTGATTTAGGGTTATTTTAAGAGATGATTGGAAATGAATTTAAGTATATTTTGATATATATATATATATGTGTGTGTGTGTGTGTGTGTGTTGTCATTGTGTTGCGGGTATTGTGGTTGACGTTAGATTGAATGGGAAGTCGAAAAGTTGTTGAACTTACAAGGGAAATGTTGTCCATAATTCATTAAGCTCTATACGTATTTAAAGATTGTTAGTAAGCGAGGCAAATAGTCCAATTAAGGCCTATGTTATCTTAATTGTAGACTTGCACGTTCGAGAGGTAGAAGTTTGGCGATTGGATATACTTCAAGGTATGTTAAGGCTATCCCTTCTTTCCTTTGGCATGATCCTATGATATGAGCCAACGAGCAAGTAAGCGAGCTTCCATATTACTCTACTCTTAGAAGCATTAGAAGTACTCTTGTCTTTGATGTTCATGTACCCCGTTTATTAGTGTTCCTTCTGTTATGGGTCTAGTCTTATGTAGCCAGTTCTATGTATATAGTTTATTCATGCAGTACATTCATTATATATTTATGCACATTGACCCGTGACCAGAAGGCGTTATATACACGAATATTAGATATATGTGGAGTATGAGAAGAGAGACAGGCGTTATACACACACATATATCAGGTGTTATACACGCACATATATATAGATGTATGACCTTCATTGATAGGCATGAGCATGCATATTATGCGCCCATAGAGGCATTGTCAGTTACACAGATTTATACAGATACTTGCAAATACTAGTTCATACAAGTACATGCAGATAGTTATTTAAGTTTATGAGTTCAGATCTTATTCATGACTCTTACATATATGTGTTGTTCTTATGCCTCTCATACTCAGTACATTATCCGAACTGACTCCCCGTTTCTCGGGGGGCTGCATTCATGCCCGCAGGTACAAGTAGATAGACAGGTGGTCCAGCTTAGTAGGATTTTTATCCAGCAGCGATCAGTGCACTCCATTTGATCTGGAGTTACAGCCTATTTTGGTATGCTATTCTTTTGAGATGTGTATAGATGGGTATGGCGGGGCCTTATCCCGTCCTTCTACGGCTTTGATTCCAATAGAGGTTTGTAGACAGTTGTATGTATTAGTCAGATGATGTAGCCTTGGCGGCTTCTATTCTTTTGTGTACAGTATATGTAGCAGCCTAGCCGGCTTGCACGATTCTTTCAGCATGTTTATGTATATACAGATTGTTCAGTGTTCATGATGGCGCCTAATTATGAGATTAGTTTAAGACATGTATGGGCCCTAGATGTCCAGTAAGATTCAGATATGAGTATAGGGGTGTTTGGTCGCTTGAGGTCAGACACTGGTCACGACTCATCGGTTTGGGTCGTGACAGAAGTGGTATCAGAGTAGTTCCATCCTAGGGTTGTTTACAGACCGTGTCTAGTAGAGTCTTCTTTATGGGTGTGTTGTGGACCACACTTATAAACAGGAGGCTACAGGACATTTAGGATGATGTTATTCTTTCTCTCTTAGATTATGCAATAGAGCCATGTGTTAAGCGTTCGCTTCTGATGAATTGATATGATTTCAGCGATGCCCCGCAAGAAAGCTACAGCTGCCCAGAAGGGCCAGAGAGCGACAGGTGAGGACACTAGCCACACTAGGCAGGCTACGAGGGCTTAAGATGAGATTCAGAGTGAGGGGCCGTCTGAGACATCACATACCCCGCCTCCAGCACCTTCCCCAGTTCCTCAACCAGATGCACCGGGCCAAGATGTGCGGGATGCGATACAGTTATTGACCAGATTAGTAGCCGCCCAGGCTCAGCGGCAAGGATTTGGTGTTGACCAGGCAGACAGGGCTGGTAGTTCGAGGGTTAAGACCTTCCTTGGGCTAGGTCCTCCAGAGTTTTCCGTGATAAAGCAAAATATGGACGCCGAGGATTTCATTGATGGTACGTAGAGGACCTTGAGGGTTATGCACGTGGATAAGGTCGAGTCCATGGAGCTGCTTCATATAGGCTTCGTGATATTGCACTATAGTGCTATCAGACTTGGGAGCTATCTGGGGGAGGGAATGCACCTCCAGCTGTGTGGCGAGAGTTCTCAGATGCTTTTATTCGCCATTATCTACCTCCTGAGGTCCGGCAAGCTTGAGCAGATAGATTTCTATGTATTGAGCAGGGCAGTATGAGTGTCCAGGATTATTGCGTGTATTTTGATTTTATGGCGAGATATGCTCCAGCAATGGTGGTTGAAATGGAGGACAGAGTTCATCGTTTTGTGGTTGGTCTAGGGCCACATTTGATAGATGCTTATGCGACTGCTGCATTACAGCTAGGAATGGATATCTCCCGTATGCAAGCATATGCACAGAATTTGGAGGACGGCAAGCGTCAGTGAAAGACAGACCGTGACCGGGGCCATGGCAAGAGGGCCAGATCTTTAAATATTGGGGGTTAGTCTGGGGGAGGACAGAGACAACAGTATCCCCGATATCCATTCCATTAAGTAGGGAGTGCATCTACGCAGTTTTCAGGTCCGATATTTGATCGGTCTTCTAATTCTGGAGCGGGCCAGAGTTCCAGGGTATCAGGCTCTCCGTATCGGCCAGAGTTAGGCCAGGCCAGGCCACCCTTGCCGCGGTGTGCTCAGTGTGGTAGGCTACACGCTGGGCAGTGTCGATTGGGGTTAGATGGTCGCTATGGCTTGTGGTCAGTGAGGCTACAGGATGAGGGAGTGCCCGATGAGGATTGGTACAGGTATGGTTCAGCCTACAGGGTCTGTGGCTGGCTCTTCTTCTGCAGTGCGCCCTTCAGGGCAAGTTTTTCAGACGCCGGCAGGGCGAGGTAGAGGGAGGAGTGGAGCATCTAGCTCGAGCGGTCCTCATGTCACTACCTAACCGGAGGGCCATGACGGGCACCCGGTGCTAACCCATCCGGGCACCTCTTATCGTACATCCACATTTATCTCTAACTGGGCCACATAACTAAATCATAATTTCTATCCGTCATTCAAGCAAATCTTAGTGGCAACGGTACACTCATAACATCACTAAATACTATACCCCCATCAATGTACATAAGCCGATGAGGATATCAAAATGATATACAAAATATATGCCGACAAGGCTTCAAGACATCTAACCATATACAACTGTCTACGAGCCTCTTAGAAGAGTAGGCAGTATCATATAGGCGGGACAGGACCCCGCCGTGCCCATGTATGTACACAAAATAATAATACCAAAGTTGTAGCTCCGGATGAAATGGAGCTCCTCTAAGCAGTCCCTGAATAAGAAAGCTATGGATCAAGCCTGTCTCCCTGGCCACCTGCGGGCATGACGCAGCGTTCACAAACAAAAGGACGTCAGTACGAATATTGTACTGAGTATGTAAAGCATAATAAACATCATAATAGGAGCATAAGAGACAAAATAAGAAACTACATAAGATGGGAGAATCGGAAAATAGTAAAGCCATCATTATCATTACTTACTTACTTTTCTTTCATAGGGACCTTCCATTTCTAAAGTGTGCTCGTGTACATACATACATATACATTCGGGTCCGTATCCATATTCGTATCCATAGCATATCCATATTCATATTCATAGCATATCCATATTCATATTCATAGCATACCCGACCATGAAGGTTCGGTGTTTCACATACCCGGCCATAACAAAGCTGGATGATTATGCATACCTGGCCCTACCAAGGCTCAGTGTTATCCGTACCCAACTACAGTGATGTGCGCGCAATAGGTATCATACCCGGCCATATAAGCTCGGTGTTACATAATAGTCATACATACTTAGACATGTATACTTAAGAGTCCATAAGCATCATGAACATCAGTACCATTATCGTTTTTCTTACGTCTATCATATAAAGGATGAAATGGAATCATGAAAGTGTTGAGGATCATGAGCTTTAGCAGCTTTGGAGAGAGAATCATTTGGAGGACATTATAGAACTCATGAAAGGGTATATATAGCCAAGTAACCATGCCTTATTCAAAGAAGGGTTAGCCTTACATACCTCTTTGTCTTCTCAACTATCTAGCGTTCACCGTTGAAGCTTGAATAATCTACATTTAGAAGGATTCATGTCGTGGTTAAGCCTTAATGATACTTTTAAATTCAAACTAGAATAACTCATAGTCTAATGAAAATTGGGCAGCATTTCCCCTATTTTGTCAACTTCCACCATATCACAAAACAACTCCCAACAACCACAATAACATCCATAATACACTCATAATATCAAATTCAAGTAATCACATTACACTAAGCCCTCAATATTCACCCCCATGTTCAACTCATACTAGCAAATTCATACCCATTTTAGCACATTTTCATATAATGCTTCTTTATCACCGTTATTACCTTCCATAACATGGTTATATCCATATCATACTAAGAATCATGACTCCATATAGATTACTACTCATAAACATCATAAAAGCTACATTTAGACTTCATTTTCTACCTCCTTCTTCCACCCAAGTTTTGCTACAACCAAGCATTCTCAACAACATGAAATAATCATAAAAACTAACCTTTTCATCCCATGGAAACAAGCTTTGGAGAAGCTATCAACTTTATGCAAAACCCTAGCTACAATGCCCAAGTTTTCTTGTAGTATACAAACCCTAAGAAACCTTCTAACGTATGAACACTTTGATTCTTGCCTCTTGATCTTTGTTTTATCTAGGATTGGGGTGGATTAATTTTAGAGAAGGTTTTTGAGCTCTCAATACTTGTAGAAGATGAAAAATGAAATAAAAGAACCAAGGGAAACTATTTATACAACCACTTAAAATCTGCCCGACGGATGCTATACTGACACTTTTACGGTCCGTATAACATTGTACAGTCCGTTTAAGTGGTCGTGGTTCACCACCATGGAAAACATCTTCTTGCTGGGGGTTATACGGACCCCTTATACGGATCGTATAAGGGGTCGTATAACTCCACTTCCCTGAAATGGTTTCCGTCGTTTCTTTCGATCTCCAATCCTTATGGAACCTTCTTGACACTTAAATAACACTTCATTACCAATCTAAGGAGAGTTACAACTCCTTTTTAAGACATCATTAAGTCAACATTAGCTCGGTACTTTACGGAACTTTTCCAAAACACAACATATACTTTTCCCTTCCTAAGGAACTTTCTCCTCTTTCTTCCAACATCTTTGAAGTCTTAACTAGGATCGTTAAATAACTGTCACGACCTGACCGAAGGTCGTGACGGGCACCCGGTACTAACCCCCCCCCCCCGGGCACCTCTTATCAGACTTTCACATTTACATTTAGGTGAGCCACATAGCTAAATCATACTTTTATTCCTCATTCATACTATTTCCATTGGGCAACAATACATTTATATCATCATCACAACTATGCCCACAACAATGTACATAAGCTGACGAGGCTAACAAAATGATATCCAAAATATAGGCCGACAAGGCCAAACATGTTACACCTCGGAAATTTTGCCGTACTTGTGTGATGAGTAGAACAATGAAGGACTTGAGTGTATGGTGTTTTACTAAGTCGGGAATGGCTAATCTTGCATTTTTGGAAATAATAAAGTTGCAGAAAATTTTCACCCAGTGGTCGTATATGGCACTATACGGCCCGGCCCGCAAAGTGATTTACGGACCGTATAGTGCAATCGTCTTTCATTGCATCAAAAATCTCAAGTTTCTGTTAAGTGTTGAAATGGTTAAAAACGACCCAGAATACGGCCCGTAAACTGGTTTACTGACCGTAAACCAGGTCGTAAGCCACCAGGTCCCTCAGCCAAGACCTTCTGTAAATGTTGAATATGGTTAAATACGACCCAGTTTACGGCCCGTAAACTGGTTTACGGACCGTAAACCAGGTCGTAAACTGCCATATCCACCAGCCAAACTCTCTGTTTTTGGAATGCTTAAATACGACCACAGTGGACGACCCGTAAATCAAAATACGGTCCGTAAACTGCAGTTTACGACCACTGTTCATCCCGACAAAAATTCATTAAACATCCGCTTTTGAGTTATTAAAAGGAACTTAGGCCTCATTTTATTTCATTCTTCATTCATACAACTCAAGAACACTCTAGAACTCTCCAAATACTTCCTCCATAAGAATCCATGAGAATCAAGGGAAAGCTAAAGATCAACAACACAAAACCTATGAAATCAAGTGCAAGAACACATCAAGGGATCATCTAAGTCAAGTAATTCCCAAGAAGGTGAAACTAGGGTTTTCTCCAAAGTGAAGTATTGCAACTCAATACTTGTTCAACCAACATCCAAGGTTAGTTCCATGATATATTCATGTTGTTCAAGGCATTGAAAGGCTTAGACACTTGAAATGTAGAAGAACATAGAAATGGGTCATTATTAAGTAAATAGTGACATGAATGAATGATAGTGGAATTGAACTATGAATATTGGAGTGTTGTGAGTACAAATACGTTATAAATGATGTTTATATCATGAAACAAGCGTTAAACGCATGAAAATGCAAGGACGAGTCATAAGGCTAATTATGAGGGAAATTGGAGGAAAATGGTGGATTTTGCTAAATGTACGTAAACGACGATTGTTGATTTCGATATTGTGAGTAATGCTATGAATGTTAGGAGTTAATATAAAACATGGGAAAAATAGTATAAACAAGAGAAGCGCTGTCCGACTTCTCCTAGAATTAGCGACGCGTTCTTGTAGTTAGTATGCTAATGTTGATATGAATTCTTTATGAAGGTAACGACGCGATATTGTAGGAGAACGAGTGAGCGATATCTTAGCTAAACGACCAAGGTATGTGAAGCTAGTCCCTTCTTTCTGATGGCATGAATCTTGTAGCACGAAATTCCTATTCTATTCATCAGTTCTTATAGTCCGAAAGGCTAAGAGTCTAACTCCTTAATGTCTATATAAGATGAGGAATACGATATGATGATGCTAGTACAATGATGATGTTAATTATCGCTTACACTCACCTTATGTACTAGTTCCTTCAAGGTAAGGCAGAGTATCAATAGTTGTTCCATAATGGAATCGGGGGATCACGACCTTACGTCACCCCGATAGAGTAAAGTTGATCTTGAGCCTTATGCATGTATTACAATGAGATAAGTATTTTATGATGAGTATATTATTATTATGAGCATTTCACACCGTGCCTAGTTGGCCGGGCAGTCACCGCCAAGGCGGGCAGCTATAGGGATACACCATGACCTTCGGGCATGGGCAGACACCACTAGTGGGCGGCATGAGATAGTACCCCGGACGCGGGAGGCCTCGACACGGGCTAATATTATTGATTATCACACCGGTCCGACATGGACGGGCAGCTTGCATATGATGCATATAGGTTATGAGGATGAGTATGAGTAAGATGGCACGCATGATTTCCTTTATGATTATCAGACAGATCCAGATATTTCATGTTGATGTTATCACTATATTGTTGATGTTTTCTTTCATTTTTTATGCTTCTCATACTCGGTACAACATTCGAACAAACGTCCTTTCTTCGGACGCTATGTTCATGCCCACAGGTAGACAGAGAGGAGAGCTTGGCCCAGATCCTCAGTAGCAGTCAGCTGGTTGAAAGCACTCCATCGTCCGGAGGTGTTTAGGATTATCCTTTTGGTATATATATATATATGCATTTTTTGGGCACGACGGAGTCTTGTTCCGTCCATGTATATACAGTATGTTAGTAGAGGCTCGTAGATACGCAGTGTGGGTTAGATGGTCTCACAAGACGTTTCCATATGCGTGCATATTATTTTGATGGCCGAAAGGCAATTGTATATAAAGTATTTATGTTTGTTTAATTATGATTTTCCTACAACTGGTATGTAAATTGATAAAAGAATATTAAACGAGCAAGATAAGTAGTAGAGTGAGCGGTGCTCGGTAACTAGCTCCGGGTAACGTCGCGGCCCCTAGCTGGGTCGTGACAAAAGTGGTATCAGAGCAGTTCGTCCTAGGAAGTGTCTACGAGCCGTGTCTAGTAGTCTTGTTTATTGTGTGTTGCGCGCCACGCTAATAAACAAGAGGCTACAGGGCATTTAGGAAAATGACCATCCTTCTTCTCATGAAATCGTGCGATAGAGCCATGCTTAGGATTATGTTATACCTAAAAGTGCGTTATGGTTTCAGAAAATGCCGCCAAAAGGAAAAGTTACAGCTGCCCAGAAGGGCAAAGCTACGACAAAGAGGCAGGCGGAAAGAGAGCCTCCGGCAAATGTAGAGAAAAGCGAATCACAAAGTGAGGCCGCGCCCAATGTAGAAGAGCAAGGAGGAGCTTCAGCTCCGATTCCTCCACCGGGTGCTTCGGGTCAACAGGTGTCCGAGGCCATCCATTTATTGACACAATTGGTTGCCGCTCAGGCACAACGACAGGATGCGGGTCCAAGGGATCGTTCAGCTAGTACGAGAGCCCGTGACTTTATGGCCTTAAATCCTCCGGAATTCTTTGGGTCAAAGCCAGATGAAGATCCGCAAAGCTTTATTGATAAGATGTTGAGGACTTTAGAGATTATCCATGCTTCCGAGACCGAATCCGTGGAGTTGGCTTCTTATAGACTCCGCGATGTGGCGGTGTTATGGTATAAGAATTGGGTGATAACAAGATGAGAAAATGTTCCACCTCCCGTGTGGCAAGAGTTTGTAGATGCCTTTATTCGTCACTACTTGCCACCCGAAGTCCGCCGAGCTAGAGCGGACAAGTTCCTGAATTTAAAGCAAAGGGGTATGAATGCCCGAGAGTATAGCATGCAATTCAACTCATTGGCCCGATATGCTCTGACTATGGTGGCCGACATGGGAGAGAGAATCTATAGATTTGTGAGTGGTCTGGGGCCACATTTGTACAGAGATTGTTTGACGGCCTCCTTGCAAGACGGGATGGATATTTCCCGGATACAGGCCCATGCTCAAAATCTCGAGCAACGACAACGACAGTAAAGAAGTGATCGTGATGGTGACAGAAGACAAGGTAAGAGGGCTAAATCTATGGGATAGAGCAGTGAGTATAGAGAGGGACCGAGACAGACACATCCCAGGCACTCAGGTCAGTCCGCGACTAGTGCGCCTCCCAGATTCTCAGACAGGAGGTTCGATCGCTCTTTCCAGTCAGGGCAGGGTCAGAGTTCGAGGGCCCCAAGTTCTCAGTATCAGGGAGATTTTAGTCAGAGGAGACCTCCAGTACCGCGGTGTAGCCAGTGTGGCAAATTACATTCCGAACGGTGTCGTCAGGGTTCGGATACTTGTTATGCTTGCAGGCAAGTTGGTCATATGATGAGAGATTTCCCCTCAGCGAGAGATAGAGCTGGGACTCAGCATACAGGTTCAGCAGCGGGTTCTTCTTCAGCACGCCCGACAGCATAGACTCCTCAGACTACAGCAGGTAGAGGCAGAGGTAGAGGGGGAGCATCTACTTCAGGTGCTGTTCAGCCCCGTGTGAATGCCTTAGCTGGGCGACAGGATCTCGAATCTTCCCCAGATGTTGTCACAGGTACCCTGACTATATTTTCCCGTGACGTATATGCTCTGATTGATCCAGGTTCTACTTTCTCATATATTACTCCGTATATCGCTGATTGTGTTGGGGTGAGACCCGAGCCAATTAAACCTTTCTAAGTATTCACTCCGGTTGGTGATCCTGTAATAGCGAGGCAAGTATATAAGAACTGTGTAGTCATTATACGTGATCGTCAGACAAAGGCTGATTTGATTGAACTTGAGATGATAGATTTTGACGTAATTATGGGTATGGACTGGTTGGCGTCATGCTATGCTAATGTTTGTTGCCGGACAAAGGTAGTTCGATTCAAATTTCCGAGAGAGCCCATACTCGAGTGGAAGGGTAATACAGTTTCCCCAAAGGGTAGGTTTATTTCCTACCTTAAGGCGAGAAAGATGATAGCCAAGGGTTATAATTGTCATCTAGTTCGGGTTCATGACATGGAAGCGGAAGTGCCAACTTTCCAGTCTGTCCCGGTAGTGAATGAATTCCCAGATATGTTTCCCGACGAGTTACCAGGCCTTCTTCCAGAAAGGGAAATCGATTTTGCTATTGATGTAGTACCCAACACCGAGCCTATTTCTATTCCTCCCTATCGAATGGCTCCAGCAGAGTTGAAAGAGCTAAAGGCACAGCTGAAAGACTTACTCGAGAAGGGTTTTATTAGACCCAGTTCATCACCATGGGGAGCACCGGTCTTGTTCGTGCGAAAGAAAGATGGGTCGCTACGAATGTGTATCGATTATAGACAGTTGAACAGGGTGACTGTGAAGAACAGATATCCCCTTCCCAGAATCGACGACTTGTTCGACCAATTACAAGGTGCTAAGTGGTTTTCTAAGATAGACCTAAGATCGGGTTATCATCAAGTGAGGATCAGAGAGGAAGACATTCCCAAGACAGCCTTCAGAACGAGGTACGGCCATTACGAGTTCCGAGTGATGTCGTTTGGGTTGACAAACGCCCCGGCGGTGTTCATGAATTTAATGAATAATGTGTTCAGGCCGTTCTTGGATCTTTTTGTGATAGTGTTTATCGACGATATCCTAGTATATTCTCGCACAGAGTCAGAACATGCAGATCATCTAAGAATTGTTCTTGGCGTTCTTCGAGATCGGGAATTGTATGCAAAGTTTTCGAAGTGCGAGTTTTGGCTAAAATCCGTGGCATTTCTAGGTCATGTTATTTCAGATGATGGTATACGAGTCGACACTCAGAAAATAGAAGCTGTGAAGACTTGGCCAAGGCCTACGACACCTACGGAAGTTCGTAGTTTTCTTGGGTTAGCAGGATATTACAGGAGATTTGTAGAGGGCTTCTCATATATTTCAGCCCCATTGACAAAGTTAACTCAGAAGTTGGCTAAATTCCAGTAGGATGATGCCTGTGAGCGTAGTTTCCAAGAGTTGAAAAACAGGTTGACCTCAGCGCCAATGCTAACACTTCCAGAAGGGTCCGATGGCTAAGTCGTATATTGTGATGCCTCCGGTGTGGGAATAGGATGCGTGTTGATGCAGCATGGGAGAGTCATTGCATATGCCTCGAGACAGTTGCGAAGGCATGAACAGAATTATCCGACTCATGATCTCGAATTGGCCGCGGTTATCCATGCCTTAAAAATATGGAGGCACTACTTGTATGGTGTACGTGTTGACATCTATATGGACCACAAAAGCCTCCAATATATTTTCAAACAGAAGGAGTTGAACCTGCGGCAAAGGCGATGGTTATAATTACTAAAGGATTACGATGTGAACATTCTATATCATCCAGGGAAGGCGAATGTAGTGGCAGATGCACTTAGCCGCCGATTGATGGGTAGTTTATGTGGAGTTCCTTCGGAAAAGCAGGAAATGGTTCGTGAGCTCCATCAACTAGCAAGTCTCGGCGTACGTGCGACTGATTCAGGAGATGCAAGTATTAGCATCAATGACCCCACAGTTTCATCATTGAATCTAGAAGTGAAGGAATGGCAATATGAGGATTCCCAGCTAAGCCATTATCAAGATCTAGCTCACGAAAAAGAAAAGTCTCCATTCGAAGTTTCCATAGAAGGGGTCCTTAGATATCGGGGCAGGTTATGTGTACCGGATGTGGCAAACCTACGCCAACGAATTTTAGAGGAAGCACATTATTCCCGGTATTCTATTCATCCAGGTGCAACCAAGATGTACCACGACCTTAAGTTGCTATATTGGTGGGATGGCATGAAGCGAGACATAGCAGGGTTTGTAGCCCAATGTCCAAATTGTCAGCAAGTGAAAGCCGAACATCAAAAGCCAGGAGGTCTATTACAAGCAATGGAAATTCCTACGTGGAAATGGGAAGAAATTAATATGGATTTTGTGGTAGGATTACCCCGTACGCGAGGGAAGTATGATTCTATATGGGCAATCGTGGACAGGCTCATTATGCTGAATTGTATCTCAAGGAGATTGTACGACTTCATGGTATTCCTTGGGCCATTATCACGGATAGAGGGGCGCAGTTCACAGCCAAGTTCTGGAAGTCCTTTCAAGAAGGTCTAGGTACTCAAGTTAAGCTCAGCACGACGTTCCACCCACAGACCGACGGGCAAGCTGAGCACACTATTCAGACCTTAGAAGATATGCTACGATCATGTGTGCTGGACTTCGGTGGTAGTTGGGATGAGCATTTGCCTCTTATTGAATTTGCCTATAATAACAGCTATCATTCCAGTATCCAAATGGCTCCGTATGAAGCCTTATACGGAAAAAAATGCAGATCTCCAATTGGATGGTTTGAAACCGGAGAAGTACATTTGATAGGCCCCGAATTGGTCCAACAAGCAGTTGAAAAGGTTGTGATTCGAGACCGACTGTTAACAGCTCAAAGTCGCCAAAAGTCTTATGCGGACAACCGCCGACGGGATTTAGAATTTCAAGCTAATGATTGGGTATTCTTGAAAGTCTCGCCAATGAAGGGAGTAATGAGGTTCGGCAAAAAGGGGAAATTGAGTCCAAGATACATTGGACCTTATCGAATCATCCGCAAGATGGGTAGAGTAGCCTATGAATTGGACTTGCCTTCAGAGCTCGAATCTGTACACCCAGTATTCCATGTTTCGATGCTCCGCAAGTGTATTGGAGACCCCACGAGGATTGTTCTGATTGATGATGTACAAGTGACAGAGAAGTTGACATACGAAGAAGTGCCCATTGCTATTTTGGATAGACAAGTGCGAAGGCTTCGGAATAAAAAGGTTGCTTCAGTCAAAGTGCTATGGCGGAACAATAATCGGGAAGACATGACTTGGGAAGCGGAGGAAAAGATGAAATCTATGTACCCCCATTTGTTCCAATCCCCAGAAGAGATTCAAGATGAGACGTCGACGATATGAGGTATGAATGTTTTAGTTTTATGTTTTTGGTCGTGTGTGGCCATAAATATGCTGATATTGTGATATAGCCCTGTGAGGCGATGATATTATGGGTCGTTGTGGTAAATTGGTAGTGCCAAATTACAAAGGGAACTCTGGCAAATTTTTTCTAGAATCCCCGAGTGTCGAACATTCGAGGACGAATGTTCCAAAAGGGGGGAAGAATGTTACACCTCGGAAATTTTTTCGTACTTGTGTGATGAGTAGAACAATAAAGGACTTGAGTGTATGGTGTTTTACTGAGTCGGGAATGGCTAATCTTGAATTTTTGGAAATAATAAAGTTACAGAAAAATTTTCACCCAGTGGTCGTATATGGCAGTATACGGCCCGTAATGTGATTTACGGACCGTATAGTGCAATCGTCTTTCATTGCGTCAAAAATCTCAAGTTTCTGTTAAGTGTTGAAGTTAAAAACGACCCAGAATACAGCCCGTAAACTGGTTTACTGACCGTAAACCAGGTCGTAAACCACCAGGTCCCTCAGCCAAGACCTTCTGTAAATGTTGAATATGGTTAAATACGACCCAGTTTACGGCCCGTAAACTGGTTTAAGGACCGTAAACCAGGTCGTAAACTGCCATATCCACCAGCCAAACTCTCTATTTTTGGAATGCTTAAATACGACCACAGTGGACGACCCGTAAATCAAAATACGGTCCGTAAACTGCAGTTTACGACCACTGTTCATCCCGACAAAAATTCATTAGACATCAGCTTTTGAGTTATTAAAAGGAACTTAGGCCTCATTTTATTTCATTCTTCATTCATACAACTCAAGAACACTCTAGAACTCTCCAAATACTTCCTCCATAAGAATCCAAGAGAATCAAGGGAAAGCTAAAGATCAACAACACAAAACCTATGAAATCAAGTGCAAGAACACATCAAGGGATCATCTAAGTCAAGTAATTCCCAAGAAGGTGAAACTAGGGTTTTGTCCAAAGTGAAGTATTGCAACTAAAGACTTGTTCAACCAACATCCAAGGTATGTTCCATGATATATTCATGTTGTTCAAGGCATTTAAAGGCTTAGACACTTGAAATGTAGAAGAACATAGAAATGGGTCATTATTAGGTGAATAGTGACATGAATGAATGATAGTGGAATTGAACTACGAATATTGGAGTGTTGTGAGTACAAATACGTTATAAATGATGTTTATATCATGAAACAAGCGTTAAACGCATGAAAATTCAAGGACGAGTCATAAGGCTAATTATGAGGGAAATTGGAGGAAAATGGTGGATTTTGCTAAATGTACGTAAACGACGATTGTTCATTTCGATATTGTGAGTAATGCTATGAATGTTGGGAGTTAATATAAAACATGGGAAAAATAGTATAAACAAGAGAAGCGCTGTCCGACTTCTCCTAGAATTAGCGACGCGTTCTTGTAGTTAGTATGATAATGTTGATATGAATTCTTTATGAAGGTAACGACGCGATATTGAAGGAGAACGAGTGAGCGATATCTTAGCTAAACGACCAAGGTATGTGAGGCTAGTCCCTTCTTTTTGATGGCATGAATCTTGTAGCACGAAATTCCTATTCTATTCATGAGTTCTTATAGTCCGAAAGGCTAAGATTCTAACTCCTTAATGTCTATATAAGATGAGGAATACGATATGATGATGCTAGTATAATGATGATGTTAATTATCGCTTACACTCACCTTATGTACTAGTTCCTTCAAGGTGAGGCAGAGTATCAATAGTTGTTCCATAATGGAATCGGGGGATCACGACCTTACGTCACCCCGATAGAGTATAGTTGATCTTGAGCCTTATGCATGTATTACAATGAGATAAGTATTTTATGATGAGTATATTTTTATTATGAGCATTTCACACCGTGCCTAGTTGGCCGGGCAGTCACCGCCAAGGCGTGCAGCTATACGGATACACCATGACCTTCGGGCATGGGCAGACACCACTAGTGGGCGGTATGAGATAGTACCCCAGACGCGGGAGGCCTCGACACGGGCTAATATTATTGATTATCACACCGTTCCGACATGGACGGGCAACTTGCATATGATGCATATAGGTTATGAGGATGAGTATGAGTAAGATGGCACGCATGATTTCCTTTATGATTATCAGACAGATCCAGATATTTCATGTTGATGTTATCACTATATTGTTGATGTTTTCTTTCATTGTTTATGCTTCTCATACTCGGTACAACATTCGTACTGACATCCTTTCTTCGGACGCTGTGTTCATGCCCACAGGTAAACAGAGAGGAGAGCTTGGCCCAGATCCTCAGTAGCAGTCAGCTGGTTGAAAGCACTCCATCGTCCGGAGGTGCTTAGGATTATCCTTTTGGTATATATATATCCATATTTTGGGCACGACGGAGTCTTGTTCCGCCCATGTATATACAGTATGTTAGTAGAGGCTCGTAGATACGCAATGTGGGTTAGATGGTCTCACAAGACGTTTCCATATGCGTGCATATTATTTTGATGGCCGAAAGGCAATTGTATATAAAGTATTTATGTTTGTTTAATTATGATTTTCCTACAACTGGTATGTAAATTGATAAAAGAATATTAAATGAGCAAGATAAGTAGTAGAGTGAGCGGTGCTCGGTAACTAGCTCCGGGTACCCGTCGCGGCCCCTAGCTGGGTCGTGACAAAACACATCTACCCATATACACATGTCTACGAGCCTCTAAGGAGAGTATGTCATATCATATAGGCGGGACAGGACCCCGCTGTGCCCATAAATATGCACACAAAAGAATAAATACCAAAAGTTGTAGCTCCGAATGAAATGGAGCTCCGCTATGTAGTCCCTGAGTATTAAAGCTATGAATTAAGCCTGTCTCCCTGGCCACCTGCGAGCATGATGCAGCGTCCACAAACAAAAGGACGTAAGTACGAAGAATGTACTGAGTATGTAAATCATGATCAACATCATTATGAAAGCATAATAGACAACACAAGAAATAGCATAAGATGGGAGATAGTAGTATCATCGTCATAAACACTTACTTGCTTTTTATAGGGACTTTCCATTTCTAATGCGTGATTGTGTACATATATCCATATTTGTATCCGTATTTATATCCGTTTTCATATTCATAGCATATTTGTATTTATACTCATATTTATATCATATACATATCCATATCATGTACATAGCATACCCGACCATGAAGGTTCGGTGTTTCGCATACCCGGTCATGGCAAGGCTCGGTGAGTATACATACCTGGCCCTATCAAGGCTCAGGGTTATCCGTACCCAACTGCAGTGCTGCGCGTGCAATATATATATATATATATATATATTGTCACACCCCAGTCCTGGTAGGGCATGATGGGCACCCGACCCTTACTTAGAGTCGAGCGAACCCGCTGCTTCTCGTTATACTTATAAATCTCACAGGACTCTTAAGGCATGAAATGAAATGCATAATGGGAGCTTTTCTAAAACATTCTTTTCATCTTTCTGGAATCAAATAAAATTTGTAATCATATGAATCTGTAAAGTAATGCATAATGATAAATCGGATTAAATAGCCGCTTGCAAGACTGGCATGCTATATACGTGACTCTGTCTGCAAAGTCTCTAACATAAATCAATATACCATAACACACATACTCTGACTCGGCAACACTCCGGAAAGAAATGGAGCTCACCAATCCCGTTGGAACATCTTCTAGCAATATGCTCTACTCATCTGTATACACCTGCGTGGCATGAAACGCAGCGCCCACAAGAAGGGGCGTCAGTACGAATAATGTACTGAGTATGTAAGACATGAGTAACAACATAACATAGATATGAAAAGTAACAAGGAATAAGAGAGATAACCAGTACATCTGAATGCCTTGTAGGGCGGATGTCATGCATGCTTAGCCTTTTTAAAAAAACATTTTTATACATATACATAGTAACATGCCCGGCCATTAAGGCGCGGTGTCATATATAATATCATGCCCGGCCATTAGGCTCGGTGTTATCATCATTAGCCCGCGTCCGGGGAAATATCATAACATGCCCACTGTAGTGGTGTGCACATCTACGTGCCATGCCCGGCCGACTATAGCGCGGCGCGGTGTGAGAAAATACATACATATATATAAAGCATGCATGAGAGACAAATAAAGGCTATGAGTACATCGGAGTGGCGTAAGGTCGGTAACCTCCGATTATATTATGGAATAATCATCGTCGCTTTGTCTCACCTTGAAGGAAAATTTATTATAAGGTGAGACCAACAACAATGAATAAAATTAAGAATGGTCAAAAGATAGCTCAATATTCTCATATCATCATTGAAATCATAAACTTGGAACCTTTGAACATAAAATCGTTCTCATCATAGTCATCATAATAATGTAAAGCTCATGTGCATGGAAATATCTATGAATAAAATCATCTCATAAAAGCATTGATCTCATAACTTGAGACTTTTAGCCATAAAATCATCATCATCATAATCATCATAGAAAATATCCTCATCTTTTACATCATCATTATCATCGTAAAAACATGTTCATCGCTGTTATCATAAGAGCTCACAGAATCATAAATCTCTGGTTTGGAAAATACGGCATTTTGGGAAAACAGCTATGAATTATTAGGAAAGGAATTATGCCTTGGAGTCGTAAACATTTAACTTTTGAAAACGAGGAAGATATGGAAACATTTATGAAGCCATAGTATCGGAATCATGCCTTTAGAAGCTCAATAAGATTATAAGGATCACGAAATTCGAGGACTTCTAGCATTTGCGGAACCAATGATATTATCAGTACGACACAAAGATTTATAACGAAAGGATCATGCCTTTAGAAAGAAGGGAACTAGCCTTAACATACTTGGAAGATAATTTCTCGACTTCCAACTTACTTCCTGTCTTACAATTCACTTAAGATCATTCGTAGCCTCGTAATCTACATATAGAACCATTCATAATATTGTTAGGCTCGTCATCAGGCACTTGTCTCAAGAGTTTAATTAAAATCCTTCTAAATTCTGTCGAAATTCGGCAGCATCTCCCCTATTTATATGCTTAGCCCGAAATCATAATATCAACAACAACAATACCCACATCATCAATACCATTATCCATGCTAATATATCTCCTAAAACATCCCACACGATGTTTCCTAAATTTCTCAACTAACCCACTTGTGATACGACTATTTGAATACTTTATTTTCGTAAAGAAGCCGAAATTAATACTAACAACATCAATAACAAAATCCTCAACATCCTACAAGATAAATATATGTATTTTCATCCAAATTTCTCTTCAACCCTCAATCCATAAATCAACAACATCAACACAACAAAATATAACCTTTATTCTTGCAATTATTCCTTAATCCATATTGATAAAGAAAGAAATTCAATGATTCATACCTTATTTTTATGAAGGTAGCAAACTCTTCACTATTTTCTTGTTCCCAAGCCACTCCAACACCAAACGAAATTATATTCGCGACTACGTGTTGCCCGGACCTCGATTGATATTCCGTAGCTTGAAATTTTGCTCAAAATCTTCAATTTTGTGTGATGTAAGAGACCCTTTTGTGTGCTGAAAATTCTGGACCATTTTGGACAATGTTGATGAAGAAAATGGGGTTTTTAACCGTTTTATAGTGGGTTGGGCCGACGGTACTGTAGCTGTACTGTAGCGGTACTGTGGCGGCCCTGTTTCTGCATCGACAGCTCAGTTTGTAACGTCTATAATTCTCTACGCTGATGTCCTATCGACAAGCGGTCTATGGCATTAGAAACTAGACTCGACGAACTTCATTTTAGGATTTTGTTTCACCTTAAAACTCCTAATATACTAGGAGATATGCCCCTCCAAAGTTGACTAAAAATCTGCCCAACATTTCTCAAATTTTCGTCAAACTTATTTTCTTCAAGTTGCTTGACCTCGAAACCTTCCGAAACACTTCATACACGATATTTATCATTTATTATACATGATAATGGCCATATTCTCGTGTTTCAAAATAGTCTTTCCCGATTACAATTTACGAGATCCTAATCATCCTTTACTTCGTTGTTACATACTTTGCATGGCTTGTACCTTCCAAAGCGTCATGGGACGTCTCCGACACTCCATTACTACGGTGATGTACGTGTCATGATCATGATCTGAAGGTGCGGGGTATAACATATATATTCTACCCGGCCATATAAGCTCGGGGTTTCATAATAGTCATTCATAAACACATATACATAAAAGCTCATAAGCATCTTTAGCATCATTACTATCGTCGTTCATTACATCTATCCTTAGAGGATTACTCATCATATAAGGAATTTAGTACAATTGTAACATATCGAGAATCATGAGCTTAGTAGCTTTTGAAGATAGCATCATTTGGAGGACATCATAGGCTCATAGAAGATTAGATATTTGGCCAAAGAACAATGGCTTATGAAAGAAGGGTTAGCCTTACATACCTTTCCGTTCAACTATTCTATCACTTGCACGTTCTCCTTCAATGCTCAGGTTTCTACCTTCATTAGAGTTATACTATCATTAGAAAATCGATAGCTTAGCATACATGACTAAAGCTAGAGAAAATTGGACAGCATCTCCTTTATTTATACGACTTCCTCCATATCATATATCAACTCCCAAACATCAATAATAACATTCACAATATCATAACAATACTCTTTATTCACATACATTATCCTTACTTCTCAATTCACTTCCAATCATCCATATCCATGGTCATAGCACATGATTACATTCATTCATATACAATGTCTATCCCATGTTCTTAACATCATTTATAACATAACCATAATCACAACACATCAAGAATCATGACTCAATCCAAGCTATTACTCAAAAATGACACTATTCCCACATTCATGACCCATTTTCTATATCCTTCTACAATCCAAATGTTTCAACTTCTCAATACCTTAAACAATATGGAAATACCATAAAACTTACCTTAGATGGTGTAGGAATGAACCTTGGGTGGAAACACTTCACTTGAGCAAAACCCTAGTTTCACTTCACTTGGATTCCTTGTCTTGGATGAGCTTGAACAGGTTTCTTACACTTGATTCTCCTGGTTTGATAAAGTTGTTCACGAATATCCCTTGAATTATTTTAGGAGAAGTGTAGAGAAATTTTCTAGAGAGAAGGGGATTGAAGGGGAAATGAAATAAACTTGGACCCCTTATTAATAATACAAAATCTGTCCCGCTTGGATTTCACGGACCAACATACGGTCCGTATAAATTATACTGACCGTATGTTTGGTCATACTTTTGGTCCAGTGAAGGGTGCTAATCTGGGCTGATTATACGGCCAAACATACGGCCAGTATAATTTATACGGCCAGTATGTTGGGCCGTATAATGAGCAGTCCTTCCGAACTCATTCTCGTCGACTTGTTTGATCTCCAATACTTATGGAACCTTCTTGACACTTGTTTATCACCTCATTAACGATCTAAAGGACGTTATAACTCTTCTCCAAAGCATCATTAACTTGTTACTCGTAAATCCTTTCCGATACATATCGTATGCCTTGCCTTCTCTTATCAAACTTTCTCCCCTACCTCGAATGTCTTTGAAATCTTAATTAGGGTCATCAAATGTCATTCCTACTTATTGAAATACCATATACTTCGTGCTCTTCGTTAGTATATTCACTGTGCATCAACGGAAAATTTTTCAAGGTGTAACATTCTTCCCCCCTTAAGAACATTCGTCCTTGAATGTTAAGTCCTCGGGGATTCTATAAAAATTTCGCTAGAGTTTCCCCAGTAATATGGCACTACCATCCTATCACAACAGCCCATAATAACAATGCCTCAAAGGGCCAGAACATAACAGCAATAGAGTTTGGCCACACACAACCCAAATGCATAAAAAGGAAAACATACATACCTTATGATCTTGATGTCTCATCTTGGATCCCTTCCGGGGGCTGAAATAAGTGCGGGTACTTGGATTTCATAATTTCTTCCGCTTCCTATGTCATTTCTTCTCGGTTATTGTTTCTCCACAAAACCTTAACTGAGGCCACTTCTTTGTTTCTAAGCCTCCGTACTTGCCTATCTAATATGGCAATGGGTACCTCTTCATAAGTCAGCTCTTCTGTCACTTGAACATCATTTAATGGCACGATCCTAGTAGGATCTCCAACACATTTATGAAGCATCGAGACATGAAATACTGGGTGAACTGACTCCAAATCAGGAGGTAGATCTAACTTGTAAGCCACTTTGCCTACCTTGCGCACAATCTCATAAGGCCCAATGTATCAGGGACTTAACTTCCCCTTTTTTCCAAATCTCATAATGCCCTTCATCGCCGACACCTTTAAGAATACCCAATCTTTAACTTGGAACTCTAAGTCCCTTCGACAATTATCCGCATAGGACTTTTGACGACTTTGGGCTGCTAATAGTCGACCTTGTATGAGCTTAAATTTTTCTATGGCTTGCTAGACCAAGTCTGGCCCTATCAATTTAGTCTCTCCTGCTTCAAACCACCCAATTGGGGATATACACTTTCTCTCATATAAAGCCTCATACGATTCCATTTGGATGCTAGAATGATAACTATTATTATAAGCAAATTCAATAAGGGGTAAGTGATCATCCCAATTTCCTCCGAAATCCAACATACATACCTGTAACATATCCTCAAGAGTCTGAATAGTACGTTCAGCTTGTCCATCGGTCTGTGGGTGAAATGCCGTGCTAAGGATCACTCGATTCCCCAAACCCTCTTGGAAGGACTTCCAAAAATTAGCTATAAACTGAGTCCCTCTATCAGAGTTAATCAATACTGGAACACCATGGAGTCGCACTATCTCTTTAACATAAAGCTTTGCATAATCTTCTGCCATATATGTAGTTCTGACTAGTAAGAAATGAGCTGACTTCGTGAGCCTATCCACAATCACCCATAGAGAGTCATACTTGCGTTGAGAACGGGGCAAGCCTGTAATGAAGTCCATGTTAATTACTTCCCACTTTCAAGTTAGAATTTCTATAGCCTGCAACAATCCGCCCGGCTTTTGGTGCTCGATTTTTACATGTTGACAGTTGGGATATTGAGCTACAAATTCTGTTATATCTGTTACACCTCGGAAAGTTTTTCGTTCATGCTCAATGAATAGAATAACGAAGGGCACGAGGTATACGATATTTTAATAAGTAAGAAATAACATTTGATGATTCTAAATGAGATTTCAAAGACATTCGAAGTAAGAGAAGGAAAGTTCGCCAAGGGAAGGCAAGGCATACGATAGGTATCGGAAGGGATTTACGAGTAACGAGTTAATGATGATTTAATGATGCTTTGGAGAAGATTTATAACATCCCTTAGATTCTGAATGAGGTGATAAACAAGTGCTAAGGAGGTTCCATAAGGATTGGAGATCAAACGCGTCGACGAGAATGAACTTCGAAAAACTGGGCATTATACGGCCAAACATACTGGTCGTATAAAACATAAGGGTCGTATGTTCAACAGTATAATCAGCCCAGATTAGCATCCCTCTCTGGACCAAATCTACGGCCAGACATACGGTCAATATAATTTATACGGACCGTATGTTGGTCCATATAAACTGGTCGGGTCAGATTTTGTGTATTAATAAGGGATCCAAGTCTCATTTCATTTCATTTCCCTTTCACTCCCCTTCTCTCTAGAACTCTCTAGAACACTTCTCCCACAAGAATTCAAGGGATGTTCATGATCAATCTCATAAATCCAAGGGAATCAAGTGTAAGAAACTCATTAAAGATCATCCAAGCCAAGAAATTTCATTAGAGATGAACTAGGGTTTTGGCTCAAGTGAAGTATTTCCATCCAAAGCTTATTCCTACAACATCTAAGGTAAGTTTTATGGTGTTTATATGTTTTTTAAGGTATTGAGAAGTTGAAACACTTGGAATGTAGAGGGATATAGAAAATGGGTCTTGAATGTGAGAATAGTGATGTTGGTGAGTAGTAGCTTGGGTTGAGTAATGATTCTTGATATATTGTGATTACGATGATGCTATAAATGATATTAAGGACATGGGATAAGCCTTATATGTGAAAAAACGTACTAGTATACTATGACTATGATTATGGATGAATTGAAGTGGAATTGTGAAATGAGGGTAATGTAGATGAATGACGATTGTTGGGTATGATATTGTGAACATTATTATAAATGTGTTATATCCCGTATTTTGTGTATTCGGATAATTCGAGATAATTGCGGGAAGTTAAGGGCAATGCAATATTTTTGACCTTGTTTAGCACACAAGTTGTTCATGAAAGTTTTGATGTGGAAATATTAAGAAAGGCTAGGGGAAAAAAGGGAAATTCGCAAGACAGCTCATAGAAAATACGGAGGAAGGTTAAGGGCAAATTTGGAAAATAAATTTTCATGATTTGCAAAACAAAAACAAAAAGTGGGCTTGAGTTAAATGGGCCAAGTGGGCCGTCCAATAGGGTGTGGGCCTTGGCCCACATGGGAGCTTAATATTAATACCCAAAAGATGACTTATTGGTCTCATTTTTTTCACTCTTATCCCTTAGAGTATTCAAGAAGCTTGGAGAAGGCAAAGAGCAAGGGCCATTCGGCCATGGTGCCCAAATACTAGGACCCAAAAATCTTGATCAAAAAATTATTTTCTTCTAGCAATCCCACCAATTGGAAGGTCCTCTTTAACGTGGAGTAGTTGTTGGGGCAAGAAAACCATTCATTCTTACAAGGAGCAATTTTAGCCAAGAAAGAAGATAAGTGGAAAAGGTAAGGTTTAATCCTCTTTTTATATGTTATGGATGGTTTGTATGTGTTGTAGAGTGTAGAAATGAATGAAATTCATGAAAATATGAGTGTTGGGTTGAAGCCGTGTGGATGGTTGTTTTGTGTAGAAGTGATGAATTAATTTTACTTAGTATTTTAGTTGGTGTTGTTGTAGATTCTATGGTGCAAATGAAGGTTTAATGGTTCAAATTGGTATTGAAATTGTTGTGGCTTGTTGGAGAAGTTAATGTGATTTGAATGTAGTTTCTTGTATTTATGGAGAATAATGTTGCTAGCATGTGAATTGTTGATGTAGTTCATGAATTTGAAAGAATGAAATGTGTTGTTATTGTTCTTGTTGAATTTGGAAGGCTTCGGGTGAAGTAGTATGTTGGTTGGGTTGTTTTGAATATTGTGTGGATTGTTTGAAGTGTTCTTGAATCATGTTAAAATGATTTCGGATTAATACTTGAATGTGAAATCATTGATGTTAGCTTGACTATGTGTGGTTGAATTGAATATAAATGAAATGTCGTTGAATTGTGTAAAAAGGATTACTAGTGTTAGAATGCATTTGAAATAATTGTTGAAGTTGGAGATATGATTGTTGGTATTGTTGTTGATAATTTGGCCGAGTTGAATTCTCAGATTTGTTGTTGATAAATTGACCGAGTTAGATTCTCAGGGATAGTGTATTTACAGGGGAAATGCTGCCGAAATTTCGGCAGAATATAAATGAATTCATTTGAAGAACTAAGACAAGCATATGTCGGTGAGTCTAATGATTATGTCAATTCCCTTGAATGTAAACTAGCAAGTTTGGTCAAATAAGCGTAGCTAATTGGACGTGGGACAGGTATGTATAGCTTGCCTTTTCTTTCATTTGGCATGTCCTAGAGCTAAGTAAGCTATGATACTTATCTTGGGGTAACTCTATTCTCGATTCCGAGCTTGTTAATGATTATTATTCACTTCTTGATGTGAGTATACTTAGTATAGCCGAGCTTATTATATGATTGAATAACAAGAAAAGTCTAAGGAGTTCTGTAAGTAGTAATGTCCCTAACTTTCGTAGACGGTCTCGGATTGCTTGAAAATGGTTGTAGAGGTTTCTATAATGAATAACGTTCATAAATTTCATAAGCGAACTCGGATTGTTTTGGAAACGTTCATGGGGGGTTCTATAATGAATGATGTCCATAACGATATTTGAAAGGTACTGGGTATGGTTGTTGCTTTAATTTTCCAAAAATAGCTTCTGAAACGTTCGTAGAAGGTTCTGTACTTCAAACACTCATAATTTTCTTATACTAAGTCGGATTAACCCGAAACTTGTTTCTGAGTCTTCAGGCGTCGGTAAGTATACTTATCCATTGGGCCTTAAAAGCTGATTTATGTGCACTTAGTTTCTCACCACTTTGCTCGTGCATATGGTTGTTAACTTTCTTATACAAACTCGGTTTTACTTGAAACGTGTTTGTGGTTTACTAATGATTTCAATAAAATTAGTTTTGTACTAAAGGAAACATAAAGTCGATTTCTAAAACCACTCCGAAGGGGGTGCGAGATTTTATTATTTAGACTTTCCAAAACCACTCCGAAGGGGGTGCGAGATTTTATTAATTAGATTTTCCAAAACCACTCCGAAGGGGGTGCGAGATTTTATTATTTAGACTTTCAAAACCACTCTGAAAGGGGGTGCGAGATTTTCGAGCCTAAGCTGTTAGATGATTTCATGACGTGACTAAGTGTGCTATATAATATATGGCCTCAGCTTGTGCCTGAGTGTGCTATGGCCTCAGTTTATGCCTGACTGTTCTATGGCCTCAGCTTATGTCTGAGCGTGCTATATAACACATGGCCTTAGTTTATGTTATGGATCTTTCAAAGTGATACATGATAGTTTTGAAAAAGAAAAGAAAAGAAAGAAGTCCCCATTTTTAAGAGAAAGGGAAGAAGTTCCCGTTTTGAAACTAAAGTTGCTCCGGAGGGAGTCTTTCGATGGTTTTCAAAGATTTTCATATATTTCCATATTTACATACATGCCCGAAAGGGCTATCATTATTATTATGCCGGAAGCGGCATGCCCGAAGGGGCTACCATCATTATTACTATGTCGGAAGCGGCATGCCCGAAGGGGCCATCATTATTATTATACCGGAAGCGGCATGCCCGAAGGGGCCACCATTATTATTATGCCAGAAGCGGCATGCCCGAAGGGGCCATCATTATTATTATGCCGGAAGCGGCATGCCCGAAGGGGCCATCATTGTTGTTAAGCCGGAAGCGGCTGCCCGAATGGGCCATCATTACTATGCCAGAAGCGGCCGTCCGAAGGGACTACTTTGTTAGCATGTTGGAAGCATCAAGTGTGTTAGATTGCATCATCTACTTAAAAAAAATGTGTGTTCGCTTGTATTATTTACTTAAGGATTGTTTCGAGACCTCGTGTATACATTTATGTTTCTTCCAGCGAAGGCTGCAGGTATTGAGTTTGATTGTGATTTCTTCTCTCCTAAATTAAGCTATGGTTACGATTTGGTACCGCTTTACATATTCAGTACATATTGCGTACTGACCCCCTTTTCTTCGGGGGCTGCGTTTCATGCCACGTAGGTACGCCCAGATGAATAGAAGACTTTGTTAAAGGTGTTCCAGCGGGATTGGCGAGCTCCATCTCAGTTCGGAGTGTTGCCGGGTCAAAGTACTTATGTCATGGTATTTTGTATATGTTAGAGACTTTGCAGACAGTGTCCTGTGGATAGGGCGTCGAGAAGTGTGAATCATTTATAGATGTTAAAAGAGTATGTATTTTCAAATGATTTCAGCTGGTAAAAAGTACGTAATTGATTGAAAGTTTTTCATAATCTGTATAAAGATAATGACCTCTATTTGGAAAAGTTTCATATCTTTTTAAAGTTTTTGAAATAACGGGTTTTGGTAAAGCGAACGTTTAAGGGTTCGCTCGACTCTGATGAGGGTCGGGTGCCCATCTTGCCCTATCAAGATGAGGGTGTGACAAAATGTTTGGGAGTTGATAGAAAATATGGGGAAGGTTGTATAAACAAAGGAAATGCTGCCCAATTTTCTTTAGCTTTAGTAAGCACGTTCATATAATCAATTAACTAATATGAGTGTGAATTCTCTTGAAGGTAGAAACATGAGCATTAAAGGAGAACAATCAAGCGATGGAAATTGTCAAACGAAAGAGGTATGTAAGGCTAGTCCTTTCTTTCTAAGGCATGACTCTTATGGCATGAATTCTCCTATATTTCCATGACTTTCCTACATATCGGAAATTATAAGTCTACGACTATAAAGAGCTTCATACAAGATAAAGAAAAGAGATACGTTACGAACATGACAATACTGATGATGAATCTAAGTCTAGAAGTTCTCAAGCTCATGATATGACATTTCTACGCAGCTAATGACCCTTATATGATTCCTATGATATTATTTTCCCGACTTCTCCATGACTTTCTTACATTCCGGGAACTATGAGTTAAAGTTGATAAAGAGCTTCTTATGAGATATAGATGAGAAATATGCCATGAATACGAAAATAATGATGGTAAGTTTAAGCCTAGAGATTCTAAAGCAAGATATGATGTCTATGAAGTTGATGACCCTATTTACGATCCCTTGATGTTGTTCATGGTGTACACTCACCTTAAAAAGTTAGTTCCTCCGAGGTGAGATATGATGTATATGATTACTCCATAATGTTATCGGGGGTTCTCGACCTTATGTCACCCCGATATTGTTATAGATTGTCAATAAGCTCTAATGCATGTCCTTTGACCTATGGTCCGAAAGGTTACGAGTCTATGTTCATAGGGGGTTCCATATGAGATAAAGGTAAGAGATATGCCATAGATACTATGATGGTAATGATGAGCCTAAGTTAGAGATTATAAAGTCGATCATGCGATATGTTTACGAAGTTCATGCTACGAATATGATATGATTTTCATAGATTGTGTTCAAATTCATATGCATGCTCTATGCTAAGTTATGATAAGGTTATGATATGCCTATGATAAGTATGATAACGATAATAGTGATAATGATAATGATGACGATGTTGATAGTGATGATGATAATGAAGATGATGATGATGATGATGATAGTGATGACACCAAAAATGGTTATGGGCTTTTATGTATATATGCCTATGTATGGCTATTATGAAACCTCGAGCTTATATGGCTGGGTAGAATGTATATATATATATATGATGATGATGCGCGTGTACCACTGCAGTTGGGTACGGATACCACTGAGCCTTGGTAGGGTCGGGTACGAAAATCACTGAGCCTTGGTAGGGCCAGGTATGGACAACACTGAGCCTTGGTAGGGCCATGCACGTATAACACCAAGCATTATTATAGCTGGGTACGTAAGACACCGAACCTATATAGTCGGGTACAATACTACAATGTATTCTAATGTATGAAAAGCTCGGAAGATATGTATGTGATATTGTCGAGCCACGTACGGATAATGTTTAACGTGTATGAGCAGATAGGGTATTATGATATATGTATGATACGATGATGTATGCGGTACGATGATACATGTACTGTGATTATATAATATATGATATAGGCATGAAAGGTATCCTCCCTTAAAAGTTACGCAGGTTATATCTTCATCTTATGTCTTATGGCTTCTCTATTATGTTCATTTCATTCATGCCTTACTGTCACGACCCAACCCCGTAAGCCGTGACTGGTGCCCGACATGGACACCCGTATACATACCCTTTAGCTATATGTTCATTTCACATCAAACTCAATATGGATCTCATAACGACCAAACCATGGTCTCAGAACTGTCACATAAATATTCATATAAATGCAAGCCGACAAGGCTGCGATCATATAATAATATCATATGCAAGCCGACAAGGCCCTCATCATATACGAACATTATACCACAGCACATCGTATAGACACAGCTGAACAGAACCCATACACAACCCACACATATGTCCACAGACCTCTAAGAGTTTCAACAGTGAAATATGACGGGACAGGGCCCCGTCGTACCCGTAGTCAACATATGCATATATTTAGATCGAAAAGGATCTAGACCAAATCTGGGCTTCGGAACAACGGAACTCTCCAAAATAGCAGAAGGGGAATCTTAAGTTGTCGGATCACCAAAGCAAGTATCTGCACCTGCGGGCATGAAACGCAGCCCCCCGAAGAAAGGGGGTCAGTACGGAATATGTACCGAGCATGTAAAGCATGAAACACAGTAAACGGGATCATAATTGAAATAAGAAGTACAGAAAATGAGTACAATAACCAGAATACCAAGTACTTGATTTCCAAACATAAATCATGTATGTCAATATCATATATCATATCCAGCCCCATTATGGGACTCGGTGAACATGGTCGTCACCCCGTCTCTTGCGCCATAACACAGCATACTCCAGAATATAATATAACTCCGTAACACACCATAACTCCGTAACACAGCATAACTCCATAACACAGCATAACTCTGTAACACAGCATAACTTCATAACACAGCATAACACCATAACACAGCATAACTCCAGAATATATATATATATATGTGTATATATTGTACCCGGCCCTTTAATGAGGGACTCGGCGAACAATACAGCGGAAGTGTGCACGATAATATACCCGGCCCGGGACTCGGTGAAAGATATGCACGAGCAGAGTAGTGAGAAACTATATGCAATTCAAAACATTTTTAAGGACTCAATAGAATAGTCAACACGAACCATCGTTCGCAATTTCAAATAATAGTCATATCATATACCTTTCGGATGTCCCTGTGGATTATATCAAAATGGAACTTGAATCATATGTACATATCAAAACAAAAGTTATGGGAATCAAGATCAATAGCCATCCTAGTGGCTCTAGGAGTAGGAATTCCTTTGGAATCGTATATATATATATATATATATATATATCGTATATTCATTTCACAACGATCATGCCAAAAAGAAAGAAGGGTTAGCTTCACATACCTTTAGCGCTTATTCGTCACACAATATGTATACGCTGCCCAATAATACTACAACCTATATTAAGATGCCAACAACTACGTTTAAGTTACGGGGAGATTCAAAACGTATTCTAACGTTAGTAACTCCTTTCTAGATGTTTAGGCGACGTTTGCTCTTGTACCCAAAACAAGTACATAAAACCAGCCCAACATCAATAATTATATGTTCAATATCAATCCGGACAGCCCACGCAATATTCCAAACAGCCCACATTCACAACATGCAATAACGATTCACATACGGCTACTACATTCTCAAGTTACTTCTAATAGTTCGTAGCCTTAACGTTTACATGTAACAACTTATAACAGCCCATCCAACATACAACACAATGCATAATCTTAATTATCATTAATCTTCCAAGTTCAATAACAACAACGTGTCAAAACAGCCCGTACCTTACAACACTAGATAATAGTGTACATGCGATTATGACACATCCAATTTATTCTTGTTAGTCTATAGTCATATTATTTCGTCGAAGCGATTCTATAACAGTCCAACCACTATGACAACATGATGTATACTCTTAACTATAATTAGTTTTTCCAACTTAATGAAAACAACAAGTCCAAAACAGTCCCTACCAACAACACATCCAAAACAGTCCAACAATATGTCCAAAACAGTTCCTAAACAATGCTCGAAATTCTTGCAAACGTTTACGAACATACTAAGAAAACCACATATGATTCTTACACATTATTTCATGTCTTCTTTTCATATAATTTCAGTATGTTATGACCAGCTATCCACACGAAAAGTACAACATCAATTCATACGCAACTAAGCTACATCGTCATTTCTATAATCCTTACAACATTCACAAACGACTTTAGTTTCAACTCCAACCATTAAACACCTTAATTTCCATCATAAAATTCATGATAATAACAATCAAAATATCAAGTAAAAACAGTTCACTAACTTCCTCACAAAACAGTCCACACACGGTTTCAACATGCTTCAACATCACTCACATAAAATCATAGATTCAATTATTTTCATACTAACACAACTTCACCTTTAACCTTCCAATTCTTTTCATTATTTTTACCATGAGATCTATGATAGTAACAACCATAATTACTAAAGAAAATCAGTCCATCAATGCCACCAAAACAGTCCCCACGGCCACAACAACATTCCAACACCAACGTTCATGATTTTATGCATGCAATTCATGTTTATCAAGTTGCAACCATACTTCAACATCAACACATATAACCTCATGGTTACTATCATGTTCCAACATCAACACACATTATTTCATGCATACAACTTATATCTACACATCTAGATCACCCTTAATACATGAAAAAGGAAGTTAGATCTTACCTTGACAATCCGACTTCTCAACTTGGCTAGAGTTTGTGAATTGAGATGAAAATGGTTCTTGTTGCTCCAAAGACTATCTTCGCGTTCTAGGGACCTTCTAAAGGGTTGAAACACCTTGGAAAATAATTTTTGGATCAAGACTCAAAGAGCTCAAAATCAGCCCTAGTTGGCCAAGAGTTGCTCCCTCTCTCTCTAGGTTCTCTATGTTTTCTTTCTTTGTGTTGTGTAGTTGAAATGAATTTTGAAGGCTGATGTCTTAGTCATTATTTGGTTCAACTTTGATGCCTACAAGTTGGCACATGCTCCACTTATGGCATGAGTCTCTCCTTTAACTTTACACCTAAAATTTTCTTTCTTTTCCCCTCTACTTTTGGCTAGATGGCCGAATTGTCCCCCTTTGTTTCCTTTCTTCTTCTTTCTTATCAATTGTTTACAAGACAACCTCATGTGTGGTGAATGCTTCATACACTACTCTTTGTCCATTGTAATCATACCAAGATGGATGGTCAATATTTAATGTGAAATAATTCCTCCACCATGTTATGTCTTCATAAAATAATGCATGCTTTTCTAAAGTAATAGATGCTTCAATATTCAATTGCATGCTTCAACTTTTTCTCCTCAATTTTTCAGTCCAATGGCCGAACCTCTCATGTTCATGAAGTGTATTTTAGTTGTCCACAATATAATGAAAATGTAGTCGATGAATCAACATTAAATGCATATGTGTATGCCTTCCATAATAGACTTGTTTTAGATGACTTTGAGTCATCTTTTGGACCTTGCACGTTGTATGTTCACCTTGACTCATTGATGCCACAAATTTTTACTTAACACCACAATTAAGTAGTTCCTAATCTCCAATAACATTTTTATACTTAGTAAAATTTATAACCGATTAGTTCTAGTTTAGAAATTAAAAATCCGAGGTTTCTATCTCACGTCGATTCCTTCACGAATAACTCGACGTATAAAATATGGGGTCTAACATTCTCCCCCCCTTTAGAACATTTTTCCTCGAATGTTGAATTGGTCCCGTACGGTCCTATAATAATTTTTGGAAAGGTTTCCCTTATCATCATAACATATAGTCTTATCAGACAATCAATTTAATCAAGTGAGGAGTTGAAGTTACCTGTAGGCGTAGAGAACAAGTAAGAATACTTGTCTTTCATCTCCTCCTCGGCTTCCCATGTCATCTCATCCCTATTGTTGTTTCGCCATAATACTTTAACTGAAGCCACGTCCTTAGTTCGTAACCTCCTAACCTGCCGATCAAGTATGGCTATAGGCTGCTCCTCGTAGGATAATTCCTCTGTCACTTGGACATCATCTACAGGAAATACCCTGGAAGGATCGCCTATACATTTGCGAAGCATTGGCACGTGAAAGACTGGATGCACTGCTTCAAAATCAGTCGGTAGGTCTAACTCGTAGGCAACCTGGCCTACTCTACGGACAATCTGATAAGGTCCAATATATCTTGGGCTTAGCTTCCCTTTCCTGCCAAATCTCATGACACCTTTCATGGGCGACACCTTCAGGAATACCCAGTCACCAACCTGAAACTCTAAGTGTCGACGTCGATTATCTGCATATGATTTCTGCCGACTCTGGGCCGCCAATAATCTCTCCTGAATGAGCTTCACCTTATCAACAGCCTGCTGAATCATATCTGGGCCTATCAGCTTGGTCTCACCAACATCAAACCAGCTAATAGGTGATCTGCACTTCCTCTCATACAAGGCCTCATACGGTGCCATCTGAATACTCGAATGGTAGCTGTTATTATAGGCGAACTCAATAAGTGGAAAATGATCGTCCCAGCTACCCCGGAAATCCATAACACAGGCCCGTAACATATCTTGTAGTTTCTGAATGGTACGCTCGGCCTGTCCGTCAGTTTGTGGATGAAACGCCGTACTGAGACTCACTTGTGTCCCCAATCCCTCCTGGAAGGATCTCTAGAAGTTAGCTGTGAACTGGGCTCCTCTATCAGAGATAATAGTTGTGGGAACCCCATGAAGTCTCACTATCTCCTTAAGGTACAACCTGGCATAATCCTCAGCTGAATATGTAGTCCTGACTGGAAAGAAATGGGCTGATTTTGTCAGCCTATCAACGATGACCCAAACAGAGTCATATTTTCGCAGAGTGAGAGGTAAACCTATGACGAAGTCCATATTTATCACCTCCCACTTCCAGGTCGGAATCTCCATCTCCTGTAATAGTCCTCCAGGCTTCTGGTGCTCGACCTTAACCTGCTGGCAATTCGGACACCGAGCAACAAACTCTGCTATACCCTTCTTCATGCCATCCCACCAATACAAGCATCTGAGGTCATGATACATCTTCGTTGACCCTGGATGAATAGAATAACGAGCACAGTGTGCCTCTACCATCACCTGTTATCGTAGCCTTGCAACCTCAGGTACACATAATCTACCTTGGTATCGTAGCACTCCGTCAGGTGCAACCTTAAATGGGGTCTCTTCCTTTTGAAGAGTTGCATCCCTATGACGTACAAGAATAGGGTCCTCGTACTGGTGTGTCTTTATCTCTTCTATGATAGAAGACTCAGCAACTCTCCGAACAGAAATCCTGCCATTTTCAGAATCAGCCAAACGGACTCCCAAATTAGCTAACTGGTGAATCTCACGGACTATCGCCTTCCGCTCTAGTTGTACGTCTGCCAAACTGCCCATAGATCGACGGCTGAGTGCATCTGCTACCACATTTTCTTTCCCTGGGTGGTATAGAATGTCAACATCATAGTCCTTCAGCAACTCTAGCCACCGCCTCTGCCGCAGATTCAACTCCTTCTGCTTAAAGATGTACTGGAGACTCTTATGATTTGTATAAAGGTTAACATGCACACCATATAAATAATGTCTCCATATTTTTAGAGCATGAATCACCGCTGCTAACTCCAGATCATGGGTAGGATAATTTCTTTCGTGCTTTTTGAGCTGTCGGGAGGCATAGGCTATAACTTTGCCATGCTGCATCAGCACACAACCTATTCCAACACCGGAAGCATCACAATAAATGACATAGCCATCCGGTCCCTCAGGAAGAGTTAGAACTGGGGCCGTAGTCAACTTATCTTTCAGCAACTGGAAACTCCGCTCACAAGCGTCGGTCCACTGGAACTTAGCTGCCTTCGGGGTTAGCCTCGTTAAAGGCGTTGATATTGAGGAAAACTTCTCTACGAACCTTCTGTAATACCCTGCTAGCCCCAGAAAGCTGCGTACTTCAGTAGGTGTCGTAGGTCTAGGCCAAGTCTTCACCGCCTCAATCTTCTGCGTATCTACTCGAACGTCGTCAGCTCCAATAATATGCCCCAAGAATGCTACTGAAGTCAACCAGAATTCACATTTAGAGAACTTAGCATATAATTTCTGGTGCTGAAGCACCCCAAGTACCGTTCTCAAATGATCTGCATGCTCCTCTTCTGATCGTGAATAGACCAGAATATCATCAATGAATACAATTACGAACAGGTCAAGAAATGGCTTGAACACTCTGTTCATCAGATCCATAAATACCGCTGGAGCATTGGTCAATCCCAAGGACATCACTCTAAATTCGTAATGCCTGTATCGGGTCCTGAATGCAGTCTTTGGAATGTCTGCCTCCTTTACCCGTACCTGGTGATAACCTGACCGCACGTCAATCTTCGAGAAGCACTTAGCACCCTACAACTGGTCGAATAAACCATCGATCCTGGGGAGGGGATACCTGTTCTTTATTGTTACTTTATTCAGCTACCTATAATCAATACACATCCACAGCGACCCATCCTTCTTCCTTACAAATAATACCGATGCTCCCCAAGGTGATGTACTGGGCCTTATGAAGCCCTTTTCTAATAAATCTTTTAGTTACTCCTTAAGTTCCTTTAGTTCTTGTCCGTTAAGGATTCCACTATTTCCGAGGTGAAGTCATATACACGCAGTACTCCTTTTATGCCTTATGCTCTTTTACCCTTGTTGCGTACCCAGCACTGACTTCTGACTTACTCAGAATCACACCAAGTTCGTCTTAATAATGGTTTATCTTATCACCTTGTCGTCGTACTACACCTTTAAGTTTGTATCTATATATTTCCCTTTTATTTTATGCTCGTACTCAATTAATTACGTCTATCTTGGGTGTTTCCTTTAGTATTCCCTTACCATTTCTCCAGTCCATGTCCATCTTTTATTCTGTGCGCGAGGAATCTCATGTTACCTCTGTATTCTCTGCATAATCTCTTTCTCTTTTTCAAAACGTATTATGTTCATCCCTATGTGTTCTTATCATCCTAGTCATTTTCTAGCACTCATTCTACCTTGTTGCTCTCCTTTCTATAGTTTGGTCTTTCACAGTTCCGTCACTTATATTACTCGTATTCTCGGCTACAGATGTCATAACTTATTATTGCACTGTTATCTCGCTTTCTTCTTATTTCCTTCTTTTAATTAACTCCTTCTTTCCTTGCGCTCACTTTCACTTTCGTTATCACATAATCTCTACTCTGAACTTTCCCTATAAGACTTTATAAGTCTTTCTTATTCGTTTTATAGCTCACCTTTATACTTTAGTCACATAGATCACGTCATATCTTTTAGTTACTTCCTCGCTAGGCTTTACTCATTTTCATAACAATCTCGCATAATATCCTATTCGTAACCAATCCTATAGTGTAACACTTCTTATCCTTTTACCCTTTCTGGTCAACCTTACCCTTAATACCTCACAAGCTGTCTTATCAATACATTCGTATTCGTCACAATTCTTCCTCCTCCGTACTCTTGTCTCAATCATACTATTACTCCTTTTAACTATAGACTCATCGTAATTGTTATATCCCGTATTTTTGCGTATTCGGGAAAATTTGAAATAATTTTGATTTGTAAGGAATAAGGTCATTTGGTGATTTGAACTAGTATATGTGTGTGTTGTTCATGAAAACTATTGATGTGGAAGTGCGGAGGAAGGCCAAGGGCAAAATTGGAATTTTGGAAATTAGTTTCGGAAATTACAAAATGAGAATTATCACTAATTGGGCTCAAAATAAAAGATGAAAATTGAGGCCCAAAATGAGATGGGTGGCCGGCCAAGCACCATGGCCCAACCCCTCATTTTAATTAATTTTCCATGTGCCATAATTCACATAAGTATAATATATATATATAGTCCTCATCCCTTAGAAGCTTCATGATATTAACAAGGAGCAAAACAAGAACAATAAGAGCTAAGCAAAGGGGCCATTCGGCCATAGCTCAAAGAAATCACCATCAAAAATCTTCCTCCAAAAATTTGTATCTTGTGATTTTCCTACTAAATTGAGTGTCCTCTACAACATGGTGCAATTGTTTGGAAGAATAGAGCACTAGTTCATTCAAAATGACAACATGTTTGGGTGAAGATGATTGGAGAAAAAGGTAAGAATTTATTCCATGTTATTGTGTTATGAAGGTTTGTTTGTGTTATAGTATATGGAAATGAGTAGAATTCATGAAAAAAATGGAAGTTTGCAAAGTGGGTGTGGAATATAGAATGTGGCCGTGTGTATATATACATTGTATGCTTATGGTGGATTGAATTTATGTTGTATTCTAGTTGTGTGTAGGATGGAATTCATATTAAGAATGAAAGTGGAATGAATTTGATGGAAGATGGAAAAATTGAATGTTGGCCGTGTGGTATTTGAAGTTGGAATGAGAATGAATTAATTTGGTTTAACATGTTAGTTGTGTTATTGTGATGCTTGCAATGTAAATGAAGATGAAATGATATAAGTTTGCATTGAAATGGAATGTAGAAGTTTATGTCGTTTTAGTATGATTTTATGACATTATGAAAATGGAGTTGTTAAGGTGCAAATTATGATAATTGTTGATGAGTTTGGGATATGGAAGCGTGTTAGGAATAAGTATGTTAAAGATTAGAAGTTTTAAACGAATTATGGTTTTGGTGGAACTTTTATACACTTTACGGAATAATGTGAAATGGTTCCGAATCGTATGTAAATGGTCTTAAGTTAGTTAATGAATATGGAAATGTTGATATTAGTTTGAAATTATTAAGTTGCAATGGAAGTTGTTGGACTATGTGGAAAGGAAGACTAGTTATGTTATAATGTATTTTATGATGATTGTTGATGTTGTTGGTATTGTTGTGTTGCCGTTGTTGATGTTTTGGGCCGAGTTGAATTCTCGGGGGTGTTATATGTATAGGGGAAGTGTTGCCGAAATTTCGGTAGACAAATGCATAGTTAAATGAATTCTTGGAGTCTTGAAATTCTTAATTGATAACTTTGACCATTTGCAGATTCTGAGCGAAACGGGATTTGAGTTTTGACGAGCGTAAGACGCACGAAAGGTATGTAAGGCTACCCCATTCCTTCTTTTGGCATGTCCTAGGTATACTAGGTCGATATCGGAGCCCTGGGGGCAATTCTGTTCTTGGAAATCCGAATTAGAAATTGGGTACTATTCATCCAATTCAATTGAAGCATAAAACTCTCATTTGTGTTACAAAGTGATCTAATGCCCGAAATTTTTGTAAATGTATTCGAATGGCTTCGGAACCTTCATGTATGATTCCATAGACCCCAAATGTCCGTGATTCATGTCCGCCACCTCGACTTGACCCGAGGTGGGCCCGCTAAACCCGAGACTCTTCTGTTTGTTCTATTAGTCTCATTTTTGTATAATGTCGGCAAAGGACTTTTGTTTATGAATTTGCTTATCGTAAAATAATGTTTGGATCGCCACGATATCCTAAACTATATTTTGAACCATAATTACCATTTTGGAAATATTTTTGTGAAATGAACCCCGCTTTGATTAATTGTTCGAACTATTTTGACTAATGAGTCAACATATGATTTTATCAAGTTTGCAAAAGTATTTTGATATATAAATTGCATTTTCTGCTCACGACTCCGCTCGTGCCCTTATTATGACTTCGTTCACCGGTTCCCGGGCCGGTTATGATTCGTGCGCCCTATGATTAATTCGGCCGTATGCTGTGTTACGGTTCCCGAGACCTCGCCATAGGGCCGGGTTCCGTTTGGAGTTATGCTGTGATATGGCTGGCGATATGCTATGATGATATGTGTGTTCGGGGATGTACGGAGATTTGAACCTTCTGGTGTTATGCTGTGTGTGGCACCAGCGTCGGAGTGGTGACCACGTTCCTGAGCTTTGCATGATTTTATCTGCATTATGTATATATATGTTTTGGTACAGATTTTGATATACTGGTCAGTATTCCCCTTTTGTATCCGGTTTGTTTTTCAGTTGTGATTTACATTTCTGTACTCTATGCTTTACATACTCAGTACATCTTTCGTACTGACCCCCTTTCTTCGGGGGCTGCGTTTCATGCCCGCAGGTACAGAGATCAGTGATCTGCCAGTGTAGGCCACACGTTCTGCTATTACAGAGTGCTCCTTTGATCCGGAGCCCATATGTCGGTATAAATCTTTTGTGATGTATATGTATCGGTATATTTGACTATTTGGGGTACGGCGGGGCCCTGTCCCGTCATATGTTTTCGTTTTGTATTTGTAGAGGCCTGTAGTCATGTTTGTGGGTCGAGGGTCCAATATGTGTCTGTTTGATTACGATTTGTGTCTTAATGCGGTCCGTCTGTTATGGTGGCCAAAATGGCCCTTATGTTTATATTTGTACATATGATCGGCGACGTGCATTCCGCCACTTCTATTTGTTCCGATATGATATTTTGGTATGCGACCGCTTAAGACAAGTTTTGTTTTAAATTATGTTTAAAATAACTATTATGAATTCTGAGTTAAGTTTTGATTTGACGATTTGGCTCGTATGTCCGTTTGGGGTGCCCAAGTAGGGCGCCAGTCGCGGCCCACGGGGATGGGTCGTGACAAAAGTGGTATCAGAGCGGTTTGTCCTCGGAATGTCTACAGGCCGTGTCTCATAGAGTCTTGTTTATCGGTGTGTTGTGCACCACATCTATAAACAGGAGGCTACAGGGCATTTAGGGTGTTCCCTTTCTTTGGATCTTAGATCGTGCGATAGAGACAGCTGTAGGAAATGAATTCCTTTTTTTTTTTAACCCTTGATTGCAGCTGGATAGCAGTATCGACGTAAGACAACAACTGCTGATATTGGAAGCTACACAGTACTCAGGTAAGTGATGGTATGAAAGACGTATGCTGGGTAAGGTATTCTGAAGTGCGATTAAAACATAAAGTCGAACATTGAAAAGAGAAATAAACGAGAAGGTGTAGCAGGTGCAGTTTGAATTGGGCATGTGAGGTAAGCCTCGACATCTGTATACTTTTATCTGTAATTGTTAGCCCCGTGTGGCTATGATGTGATATTATATGATATGTATATACGTATATGTGTTGGCCCTGTGAGGTATGGTTGGTATTTCCTGTGTACAGGTTTTGGGATAGTAAGAAATACAGAGGAACCTTTGCCCAAATTTTTCTAGAAATACGAAAAGGGAAATGAGATATTAATTCTTAACCTGTCTTGAAGGTCGATACCGATATGATAAATCTATTATGGTGGATTAAAAGTTTAAGAGGTACCCTCCATGTTACTTGTAAGAAGTATTACCCTTATCGGAAAAAAAAAATTCTATCTCGAGAAAGCATATACGAGTAGCAAATTCGTAATTTATGTGGAGGGACCAGAAATATGTTCCAACCCATTTTGTTTCAGCACAGCCATGTGAAGGGCAAAAATGTCCGACGACCAAGTTTCCTCTAATTGAAAGAATACAAAGCGTATGACAAGCAGTCGGGAACTGAGCGGTTCGCTCTCGACTCCAATATATGGATATATATATATATATATATATATATATATATATATATATATATATATATATATATATATGTATGTATATATATATAAACGTGGAGGTAATTATGTGAATTAAGTACTAAAAGATTCCGCGAGGTTCGTCAGACTCTAGCTTTCTGTTGCTGGTGGTCGGAAGATACCCTACCGTAACATTTTATCAGTTCTCCTCGACTGAGTGGAGATGAAATTTATGGAATAAAAATCTAAACTCGTGGGCTGTCTAAAATTATATATATACGCATGAAGGTAAATATTGAGGATTTACAAGGGGCGACACGGAAATCATAAAGTCAGAAAAGTAATAGAATTCTCGTTAGGCCGGGGTGGGACCCGCTACGAGGACGTTTGAAAAGTTGTTAAGGCCCCGATTTGTCTTAAATTACGTGAAAAAGGCTGTGTAGGGCAATCGGTGCAATTATACCGGCCTTAACGTGCCTAAATTCATTAAAGTTGTAAGGTTAAGCGTGCCAGGGCCAGAGCAATTCTGGGATGGGTGACCCCCTGGGAAATGTACAGAAATTTTCGCAAACCTAGATATGGGAGGCAAATGGAAAATTCGGGGTAACCTGAAGGTAATTAGGATATATGGAACGGTAAGAAACTTTATATGGGCCACACGAGCTGAGATGGATTAGATTGCTAAAAAGGGAAGAAAAAGCAGCGCAGCTCCGAAAACTAGGGTAAGTATGAATAAGTGATTGAAGATGTATTGTAAAAGAAATGGTAGTGATATATATGTGTATGTATAGGGCCCCATTTATGACTGTGTTGATTGATTGGCGGATCTTGATAGCCATTATTGTAATATATGGAAAACATTAACCGAACAGAATCTATGAGATAAAGTGAAAAGTATGGTACAGATGTTACGAAATAAACTAAGATTCATTTTGCTACCGGTTCAGATTGGAAGGTTCTAATACGACGATGGTTGGAAAGAAAAGAGAATGATTGAGTGGAAGGATATAATTATTAAAAGGTAAATTTCTATATTAATTACGTTATCTGAGTGTCAGCTATTGGATAAGATGGTGTACTATGTAATTATGATTCTGTTAAGGCTTCGTACGAAGATAACCAAGTTGTAGATTAGAAAGAAAAGATACGAATATGGTGTAAGTATGACTCCAAAGAGGGGTAACGAAGGAGAGTGAGCAAAGTAAGTGTACATGCAAACAACTGACATACAGAAGACTGAAGCGATAAAGGACTGGCTTAGGCCTTAGATATCGACAGAAATATGTAGTTCTCTGAGAATGGTCAGATTATGGCCTATATTCCCCGGCAGCAGACCGCACGAGGGAAAGTTAATTCGCTCATGATCTAGAATTAGCTACAGTAATTCATGCTTTAAAGGTATAGCGGTATTACGCACATGGGGTCCGCGTTGATATTTACACGGGCCCTAAGAGCCTCCAGTATATTCTAAGCCAAAAGGAGCCGAATTTGCGGCAGAAAAGATGGTTCGAATTATTGAAAGATTATGATGTTAATATTTTGTGCCACCCTAGACGGGCTGACGTTGTGACAAACGCACTTAGTCGTGAACCTATGGACGGCATTGACCGGCCTACATTCGGAAACAAAGAATTGGTTTGTAAAACTCATCAGTCGGCTAGCCTGGGAGTCCGTTTGGTCGGTTCTGAGGATATTGGAATTTTCGTCTGAGAAGTTGCAGAGTTATCGATTATAGAAGAAGTAAAAACAACGTCAATTTGAGGGGACTATTCTGGTATGGTATAGAGATACGACCTCTGACAATGAAAAAGACCTAGTTCGAGGTTTTACCGGATGAGTGTTGTTATACCGAGGTAGATTAGGGATGCCCAACGTCGTAAGGCTGCAACGGCCAATTCTGAGCAGAGCGCATAATGTTTGGTATTCTGTTTATCCTGAATCCACTAGAAGGTACCATGACCTCGGACGTCTATATTAATGGAATGACATGAAACAGGACGTCGCAAGGCTCGTTGCCCAGTGCCCGAATTGTCAGCAAGTCAAAATTGAGCATCAGAAACCGGGCAGATTGTTTCAGGGAATGGAAATTCTGATTTGGAAGTGGGAGATAATTAATATGGATCTCATTACGGATTTGCATCACACTCCGTGGAAGTATGATTTCCAAATGGGATATGGTTAATAGGCTGACAAAATCAGTCCAATTTCTTCCCGTCGGAACCACCTACTCAGCTGAGAATTATGTCGGACTATATGTATTAAAGGGATAGTGAGACTCCACGGAGTTCCTATATCTATCGTCTCTGACAAAGGTACTCAGTTTATGACTAATTTCTGGAGATTTGTTTTCAGGAAGGATTAGGGGCTCAGATAAGTCTGAGCACAGTATTCCTCCCTCAGAGCGACAGACAGGCCGAGCACACTATACAGACGCGAGAAGATATGCTGCGGACCTGTATTATTGATTTCGTTGGTAGCTGGGATGATCGTCCACCATTGATCGAGTTTGCTTATAATAACAGCTACTATTCTAGCATCTAGATGGCCCCTATGAGGCTTTGTATGGCAGAAAATTCAGGTCACTGATCGGCTAGTTCGATACCGGCGGAGCAGAATTAATCGGTCCAGATATGACCCAGCAGGCCGTTGATAAAGTGAAACCTATCCGAGGGAGATAATTAGCAACTTAGAGTCGGCAGAAATCGTGTGCTGATATACGACGTCGACCCTTGGAATTTCAGCTTAGTGATTGGGTGTTTTTGGAAGTATCAACTATGAAAGGTGTAATGTGATTCGGCAAAAAGAGTAAGCTCAGTCCGCAATATATCGGACATTATCAGATTATTTAAAGGATTGAGAATGTCACTTACGAACGAGATCTACCATTTGATCTGGAAATGGTACATCCGACATTTCATGTATCCATGTTCCGTAAATGTGTTGGTGATCCCTTCAGAACATTTCCAGTGAACATATTCAAGTGATGGAAGAATTGTCTGATGAAGAACAATCTGTAATTATTCCGAATCGCCAGGCGCAGAGATTACGCCCTAAAGATATACCCCTATTAAGGTCTTATGGTAAAAAGCAATGACCTTGGAAAGAGAGGACGGAAGAAAAAAAAAAAAAAAAAAAGAGGTGTCCTCGCCTATTTCTTATGCCCACAGGTAATCTAAATTCCTTACTTGATTATATTCAGGGACGAATGTGTATCAATTGTGCGGGCCGTAAAAGAAGCTCCCCCGAAGTACTTACAGACCCTATAAGACTAATCTAACATTCGAGGACGAATGTTCTAAAGGGGGGAGGATGTTGTATCCCGTATTTTTGCGTATTCGGGAAAATTTGAAATAATTTTGATTTGTAAGGAATAAGGTCATTTGGTGATTTGAACTAGTATATGTGTGTGCTGTTCATGAAAAATATTGATGTGGAAGTGCGGAGGAAGGCCAAGGGAAAAATTGGAATTTTGGAAATTAGTTTCGGGAATTACAAAACGAGAATTATCACTAATTGGGCTCAAAATAAAAGATGAAAATTGAGGCCTAAAATGAGGTGGGTGGCCGGCCAAGCACCATGGCCCAACCCCTCATTTTAATTAATTTTCCATGTGCCATAATTCACATAAGTATAATATATATATATATAGTCCTTATCCCTTAGAAGCTTCACGATATTAACAAGGAGCAAAACAAGAACAATAAGAGCTAAGCAAAGGGGCCATTCGGCCATAGCTCCAAGAAATCACCATCAAAAATCTTCCTCCAAAAATTTGTATCTTGTGATTTTCCTACTAAATTGAGTGTCCTCTACAACATGGTGCAATTGTTTGGGAAAATAGAGCACTAGTTCCTTCAAAATGACAACATGTTTGGGTGAAGATGATTGGAGAAAAAGGTAAGAATTTATTCCATGTTATTGTGTTATGAAGGTTTGTTTGTGTTATAGTATATGGAAATGAGTAGAATTCATGAAAAAATGGAAGTTTGCAAAGTGGGTGTGGAATATAGAATGTGGCCGTGTGTATATATACATTGTATGCTTATGGTGGATTGAATTTATGTTGTATTCTAGTTGTGTGTAGGATGGAATTCATATTAAGAATGAAAGTGGAATGAATTTGATGGAAGATGGAAAAATTGAATGTTGGCCGTGTGGTATTTGAAGTTGGAATGAGAATGAAGTAATTTGGCTTAACATGTTATTGTGATGCTTGCAATGTAAATGAAGATGAAATGATATAAGTTTGCATTGAAATGGAATGTAGAAGTTTATGTCGTTTTAGTATGATTTTATGACATTATGAAAATGGAGTTGTTAAGGTGCAAATTATGATAATTGTTGATGAGTTTGGGATATGGAAGCGTGTTAGGAATAAGTATGTTAAAGATTAGAAGTTTTAAACGAATTATGGTTTTGGTGGAACTTTTATACACTTTACGGAATAATGTGAAATGGTTCCGAATCGTATGTAAATGGTCTTAAGTTAGTTAATGAATATGGAAATGTTGATATTAGTTTGAAATTATTAAGTTGCAATGGAAGTTGTTGGACTATGTGGAAAGGAAGACTAGTTATGTTATAATGTATTTTATGATGATTGTTGATGTTGTTGGTATTGTTGTGTTGCCGTTGTTGATGTTTTGGGCCGAGTTGAATTCTCGGGGGTGTTATATGTATAGGGGAAGTGCTGCCGAAATTTCGGTAGACAAATGCATAGTTAAATGAATTCTTGGAGTCTTGAAATTCTTAATTGGTAACTTTGACCATTTGCAGATTCTGAGCGAAACGGGATTTGAGTTTTGTCGAGCGTAAGACGCACGAAAGGTATGTAAGGCTACCCCATTCCTTCTTTTGGCATGTCCTAGGTATACTAGGTCGATATCGGAGCCCTGGGGGCAATTCTGTTCTTGGAAATCCGAATTAGAAATTGGGTACTATTCATCCAATTCAATTGAAGCATAAAACTCTCATTTGTGTTACAAAGTGATCTAATGCCCGAAATTTTTGTAAATGTATTCGAATGGCTTCGGAACCTTCATGTATGATTCCATAGACCCCAAATGTCCGTGATTCATGTCCGCCACCTCGACTTGACCCGAGGTGGGCCCGCTAAACCCGAGACTCTTCTGTTTGTTCTATTAGTCTCATTTTTGTATAATGTCGGCAAAGGACTTTTGTTTATGAATTTGCTTATCGTAAAATAATGTTTGGATCGCCACGATATCCTAAACTATATTTTGAACCATAATTACCATTTTGGAAATATTTTTGTGAAATGAACCCCGCTTTGATTAATTGTTCGAACTATTTTGACTAATGAGTCAACATATGATTTTATCAAGTTTGCAAAAGTATTTTGATATATAAATTGCATTGTCTGCTCACGACTCCGCTCGTACCCTTATTATGACTTCGTTCACCGGTTCCCGGCCGGTTATGATTCGTGCGCCCTATGATTAATTCGGCCGTATGCTGTGTTACGGTTCCCGAGACCTCGCCATAGGGTCGGGTTCCGTTTGGAGTTATGCTGTGATATGGCTGGCGATATGCTATGATGATATGTGTGTTCGGGGATGTACGGAGATTTGAACCTTCTGGTGTTATGCTGTGTGTGGCACCAGCGTCGGAGTGGTGACCACGTTCCTGAGCTTTGCATGATTTTATCTGCATTATGTATATATATGTTTTGGTACAGATTTTGATATACTGGTCAGTATTCCCCTTTTGTATCCGGTTTGTTTTTCAGTTGTGATTTACATTTCTGTACTCTATGCTTTACATACTCAGTACATCTTTCGTACTGACCCCCTTTCTTCGGGGGCTGCGTTTCATGCCCGCAGGTACAGAGATCAGTGATCTGCCAGTGTAGGCCACACGTTCTGCTATTACAGAGTGCTCCTTTGATCCGGAGCCCATATGTCGATATAAATCTTTTGTGATGTATATGTATCGGTATATTTGACTATTTGGGGTACGGCGGGGCCCTGTCCCGTCATATGTTTTCGTTTTGTATTTGTAGAGGCCTGTAGTCATGTTTGTGGGTCGAGGGTCCAATATGTGTCTGTTTGATTACGATTTGTGTCTTAATGCGGTCCGTCTGTTATGGTGGTCAAAATGGCCCTTATGTTTATATTTGTACATATGATCGGCGACGTGCATTCCGCCGCTTCTATTTGTTCCGATATGATATTTTGGTATGCGACCGCTTAAGACATGTTTTGTTTTAAATTATGTTTAAAATAACTATTATGAAATCTGAGTTAAGTTTTGATTTGACGATTTGGCTCGTATGTCCGTTTGGAGTGCCCAAGTAGGGCGCCAGTCGCGGCCCACGGGGATGGGTCGTGACAGTAATTTATCCCTACTGATCAATTCAGTTGATATCTCAACATAACACTCTATTAAGATTCTCCATCCTTTTCTAAATTGTCTTAACATTTCCTTTTTACCATATTGATCTTGACCTCATAATTACTATTACCATCTATTCAGCAATTAACTTATTTCTCGAGGTCAGCCGTACTCGTAGCTTAGTCAAATCCTGTCATTACTACTGACAGAACCTTTCAGGACGTATTACAAACCTACATCTCATTCTCTTTTTATTTCTAGGAAAATTTTGGCAGAGTTTCCTCTGTATTTCTTATTATCTCAAACCTGCACGCAGGAAATACCAACAATGCCTCACAGGGGCAACATATATATATATATATATATATATATATATATATATATATATCATATCGTATCATAGCCACACAGGGCTCCCAATATCAACAACAATATGAAAATGATGAACATACCTTGTATGCCCAACTCAAACTGCACCTGTTATACTTTCCTGTTTACTTTCTCTTTAAATTTTCAATTTTACATTTCAATCGTACTTCCATACCTTACTCGACATATATATTTCGTACCTTTGCTTACCTGCGTACTTTGTAACTTCTAATATCATCAGTCACTTTCTTCTGTCGATGCAATTCATCAGCTGAAATCATGGATTAGTATAAGGAATTTCATTTCCTATGGATTGGGCTCTATCGCACGATCTCAGATATGAAAGAAAGGTAACATCCTAATTGTCCTGTAGCTTCCTGTTTATAGATGTGGTGCACAACACACCGATAAACAAGACTCTACTAGACACGGTCTGTAGACACTCCGAGGATAAACCGCTCTGATACCACTTTTGTCACGACCCAACCCCGTAAGCCGTGACTGGTGCCCGACATGGACACCCGTATACATACCCTTTAGCTATATGTTCATTTCACATCAAACTCAATATGGATCTCATAACGACCAAACCATGGTCTCAGAACTGTTACATAAATATTCATATAAATGCAAGCCGACAAGGCTGCCATCATATAATAATATCATATGCAAGCCGACAAGGCCACCATCATATACGAACATTATACCACAGCACATCGTATAGACACAGCTGAACAGAACCCATACACAACCCACACATATGTCCACAGACCTCTAAGAGTTTCAACAGTGAAATATGACGGGACAGGGCCCCGTCGTACCCGTAGTCAACATATGCATATATTTAGATCGAAAAGGATCTAGACCAAATCTGGGCTCCGGAACAACGGAACTCTCCAAAATAGCAGAAGGGGAATCTTAAGCTGTCGGATCACCAAAGCAAGTATCTGCACCTGCGGGCATGAAACACAACCCCCCGAAGAAAGGGGGTCAGTACGGAATATGTACCGAGCATGTAAAGCATGAAACACAGTAAACGGGATCATAATTGAAATAAGAAGTACAGAAAATGAGTACAATAACCAGAATACCAAGTACTTGCTTTCCAAACATAAATCATGTATGTCAATATCATATATCATATCTGGCCCCATTATGGGACTCGGTGAACATGGTCGCCACCCCGTCTCTGGCGCCATAACACAGCATACTCCAGAATATAATATAACTCCGTAACACAGCATAACTCCGTAACACAGCATAACTTCATAACACAGCATACACCATAACACAGCATAACTCCAGAATATATATATATATATATATATATTGTACCCGACCCTTTATATACCTTTCGGATGTCCCTGTGGATTATATCAAAATGGAACTTGAATCATATGTACATATCAATATATATATCAGAACAAAAGTTATGGGAATCAAGATCAATAGCCATCCTAGTGGCTCTAGGAGTAGGAATTCCTTTGGAATCGTATATATATATCGTATATTCATTTCACAACGATCATGCCAAAAAGAAAGAAGGGTTAGCTTCACATACCTTTAGCGCTTATTCGTCACACAATATGTATACGCTGCCCAATAATACAACAACCTATATTAAGATGCCAACAACTACGTTTAAGTTACGGGGAGATTCAAAACGTATTCTAGCGTTAGTAACTCCTTTCTAGATGTTTAGGCGACGTTTGCTCTTGTACCCAAACCAAGTACATACAACCAGCCCAACATCAATAATTATATGTTCAATATCAATCCGGACAGCCCACGCAATATTCCAAACAGCCCACATTCACAACATGCAATAACGATTCACATACGGCTACTACATTCTCAAGTTACTTCTAATAGTTCGTAGCCTTAACGTTTACATGTAACAACTTATAACAACCCATCCAACATACAACACAATGCATAATCTTAATTATCATTAATCTTCCGAGTTCAATAACAACAACGTGTCAAAACAGCCCGTACCTTACAACACTAGATAATAGTGTACATGCGATTATGACACATCCAATTTATTCTTGTTAGTCTATAGTCATATTATTTCGTCGAAGCGATTCTATAACAGTCCAACCACTATGACAACATGATGTATACTCTTAACTATAATTAGTTTTTCCAACTTAATGAAAACAACAAGTCCAAAACAGTCCCTACCAACAACACATCCAAAACAGTCCAACAATATGTCCAAAACAGTCCCTAAACAATGCTCGGAATTCTTGCAAACGTTTACGAACATACTAAGAAAAACACATATGATTCTTACACATTATTTCATGTATTCTTTTCATATAATTTCAGTAGGTTATGACCAGCTATCCACATGAAAAGTACAACATCAATTCATACGCAACTAAGCTACATCGTCATTTCAATAATCCTTACAACATTCACAAACGACTTTAGTTTCAACTCCAACCATTAAACACCTTCATTTCCATCATAAAATTCATGATAATAACAATCAAAATATCAAGTAAAAACACTTCACTAACTTCCTCACAAAACAGTCCACACACGGTTTCAACATGCTTCAACATCACTCACATAAAATCATAGATTCAATTATTTTCATACTAACACAACTTCACCTTTAACCTTCCAATTCTTTTCATTCTTTTTACCATGAGATCTATGATAGTAACAACCATAATTACTAAAGAAAATCAGTCCATCAATGCCACCAAAACAGTCCCCACGGCCACAACATTCCAACACTAACGTTCATGATTTTATGCATGCAATTCATGTTTATCAAGTTGCAACCATACTTCAACATCAACACATATAACCTCATGGTTACTATCATGTTCCAACATCAACACACATTATTTCATGCATACAACTTATATCTACACATCTACATCACCCTTAATACATGAAAAAGGAAGTTAGATCTTACCTTGACAATCCGACTTCTCAACTTGGCTAGAGTTTGTGAATTGAGATGAACATGGTTCTTGTTGCTCCAAAGACTATCTTCATGTTCTAGGGACCTTCTAAAGGGTTGAAACACCTTGGAAAATAATTTTTGGATCAAGACTCAAAGAGCTCAAAATCAGCCCTAGTTGGCCGAGAGTTGCTCCCTCTCTCTCTAGGTTTTCTATGTTTTCTTTCTTTGTGTTGTGTAGTTGAAATGAATTTTGAAGGCTGATGTCTTAGTCATTATTTGGTTCAACTTTGATGCCTACAATTTGGCACATGCTCCACTTATGGCATGAGTCACTCCTTTAACTTTACACCTAAAATTTTCTTTCTTTTCCCCTCTACTTTTGGCTAGATGGCCGAATTGTCCCCCTTTGTTTCCTTTCTTCTTCTTTCTTTTCAATTGTTTACAAGACAACCTCATGTGTGGTGAATGATTCATACACTACTCTTTGTCCATTGTAATCATACTAAGATGGATGGTCAATATTTAATGTGAAATGATTCCTCCACCATGTTATGTCTTCATAAAATAATGCATGCTTTTCTAAAGTAATAGATGCTTCAATATTCAATTGCATGCTTCAACTTTTTCTCCTCAATTTTTCAGTCCTATGGCCGAACCTCTCATGTTCATGAAGTGTATTTTAGTTGTCCACAATATAATGAAAATGTAGTGGATGAATCAACATTAAATGCATATGTGTATGCCTTCCATAATAGACTTGTTTTAGATGACTTTGAGTCATCTTTTGGACCTTGCACGTTGCATGTTCACCTTGACTCATTGATGCCACAAATTTTTACTTAACACCACAATTAATTAGTTACTAATCTCCAATAACATTTTTATACTTAGTAAAATTTATAACCGATTAGTTCTAGTTTAGAAATTAAAAATCCGAGGTTTCTATCTCACGTCAATTCCTTCGCGAATAACTCGACGTATAAAATACGGGGTCTAACACTTACATACTCAGAACAATATTCGTACTGACGTCCGTTTTCTTTGGACGTTGTGTTCATGCCCATAGGTAGACAGGGAGGAGACCCAGATTTATAGAGGCCGATAAGCAGACTTTTGAGAGCACTCCATTATTCCGGTGGTGCCATTGATTTACTGTTTAGTGTGCATATATGCTTTGGGTACGACGGGGTCCTGTCCCGTCCATATGTCTAGTATTCTAGTAGAGGCTCGTAGATACGTATGTGTGTGGGTAGCATGGTCTCACGATGTTACTATTGTATATGTATATATTATTATTTTGATAGCCGAAGGGCTTATGTACATAAAAGTAATTATGTTTCCAAATGAAAAATGATTTTCCTATGATTTGAGCATTATATTAACGAAAGTACGCTTAATGAGTATGATGAGTAGTAGAATGAGTGGTGCTCGGTGGTTAGCCTCGGGTACCCGTCATGGCCCCTAGTTGGGTCGTGACAAAAGTAGTATCAGAGCAGTTCAGTCCTAGGAAGTGTCTACGAGCCGTGTCTAGTAGAGTCTTGTTTATGGTGTGTTGCGCGCCACATCTAGAAACAGGAGGCTACAGGGCATTTAGGATGGTTACCCTTCTTTCATCTCTAATATCGTGCGATAGAGCTAAGCCATAGGAAATGAGATTCCTTATACTAACCCCTGATTGCAGCAGAAGAACGGTATTGACCGAAGAAAGTGATTGATGATATTGAAGTTGCGGAGGTAAGCCCCTTCGTTGAGGCTATGTTATCGGAATATTTATTTATATGATAATGAATTGATTGTCATAGCGGCAAGTCAGTGTTCATATGACAGAGAAATTGATTAAATGTGTCTCTTGATGATAAGTTCAGTTATAAGTTGAGCACTAAGCAAATTGAATGAATCAGAACAAAGGTAAGCGACGGTATGAAAGATGTGTGTCGAGTAAGGTAAGAATATTGAGGTATGATTGAAATGTAAAGCTGAAGGATGAAAGGGAAAGTAAAAAGGAAGGGATAACAGGGAAAATCGCTAAAGGATAAGGTACATCTCGAAGTGTGATATATGAGGTAAGTTTCGACATCTTTGTGTTTTTACATGAAAGTGGGAGCCCTGTGTGGCTGAGATATGTCGTACATATATTGGCCCTGTGAGGCATTGTTGGTATTTTTTGCGTGCAGGTTTTGGGATAGTAAGAAATATAGAGGAAACTCTGCCAAAATTTTCCTAGAATCTAAAGAAGAAAGATATAAGCTTGTAATTTGTCCTAACGGGAAAGGATGTTGTGCAAAGAGTAATGGCAGGACGAGATTAAGTTAGGAGTATCATTGACGATTACAAGAGACGAGCTAAATGTTGTTGAATTGACAGTAACAGTGAGTGTAAGATACGATAAGTCTATTAGCAAATAGAGTAACAACATGACTGAGATGGGGGTACGGAGTACGAAGGGGTATAACGAATGAAGATACCTTGATAAGATGACTTATATGGTAAGTGTAATAGGGCTGATTAGAAAGAATAACAGGTTGAGTATGCTTACTTCATAAGGTTTATTCTATTTTACGAGCAGGCTTGCGAACGAGATAAAGAAGTGGCACTCTATAGCATTGATTATGACCAAGATATAATGCGAGCGTGGCAAGAACTGTAATACAAAGTATAGCGAGGAAACGACTAAAGATGTGACATGTTCTATATGAATAAAGAGTGAATGCAAGTGTGAAACCAAGAAGCTAGCCATGGGGCAGTAGATGAGAAAACTTATAAGACCTTGTTAGGGGAAAGTCCAGCATAGGGGTTCCTCAATGACAGAAATGATAGTAAGTAATCTTGAAAAAGGAATCAGAAAAAATGTGATATGGAAAAGTAGTACTAGTTTGTGATTTGTACAATTGAGAGCATGAGTGATATCTTTAGCTGGATGTAAAAGACCAAGACTACAGAAAGATGAATAACGAAATAGGACGATTATTAGAAAAAGGATTAACGCAATAAGGATGAAAGGGGATGATCAGAATGAACAGAATAAGTTTTGATGCGAAGAATGGATTGTACAAAGGTAGTATATTCTAAAGGACAAAGCGGTACTAAGTTAAGAATAGGATTCCTCATACGAAGAATAAAGGATTGATTATAAAACGGGATGAAATAAGATAAATGGAGGAGGAGGGATGTGAAGGAATAAGAATGGGAATAGAAAGAGAAGGAAAATGCGCTGCAAACTACGCGCGCTAAGGAAGTAGTCGTGTTATGGTTTAAGGAAGATGCATCTCCTACGAATATCCTATACCAAGGTAGAACGAGTAAAGTATATGAAGTAATGAGTTGAAAATAAAAAGGTGACCATGAGTTACGAGTTTACCGTACGACGATAAAGCGATAGAGCAAAGCTATCATCAGCGACAAATACAATATGATTATGATTGGTTTTGAAATCAATGTTGAGTGCAGCACAAGAGTAAAAGAGTATGAGCCATAAGGGGTATTAGTTGTGCATGAGACTTAGGCCCTAGAAAACAAAGATAACGTTACAAGTGAACTTTGAGCACCGAAGAAGAAGGCAAGTGATATTGCATGGATGGTATGGATAACTAGACATACTACTATTGTGAGCATCCCTATGGGACAGAAGTGGTTAATTGGAGCGGATTTAGACATTGACTCATAACTACCAGATGAGCTAAGTAAAATACATCCTTGTTCGGACTGCTATGTCGGTTGTATTACTTGATTACAAAACTGCAAGATGAGTATGTTAAGACTTCACACATGAATTATCGTGGCTATAAATTATGGGAAACGGCATAATGAGATGTAGTATAGTAAGGGATATATGAATTCAAGATTTGAAGGTGAGGCAGCGGATTTAAGAATGGTACAAGTAAAACCCTTAAAGGGGGAAGCGAGTAAAGAGAATACAAGTGTAGAGGTTGAGACGATGGACCCTAAGATGTGACAGATGTAGACTTTTTTCACGACCCGACTAGGGGTCGCGACGGGTACCCGGGGCTAACCACCGAGCACCACTCGTTCTACTACTCATTACTCATTAAGCGTTCTTTTATCAAATTCATACTCGGATCATAGAAAAATCATTTTTTTTCATTGAGAACATAAATACTTTTATATACATAAGCCTTTCGTCTATCAAAATAATATATATATACATAATAGCATCCTTGTGAGACCATATAACCCACACTGCGTATCTACGAGCCTCTACTAGAGTGCTAGACATAGGGACGGGACAGGACCCTGTCGTGCCCAAAATATACAAATATACACAAAAGAATAATCAAAGCACCTCCGGAACAATGGAGTGCTCTCAAATCAGCTACTAGCCCCTACGAGTCTGGATCACGATCACCTCCCTGTCTACCTGTGGGCATGAACACAGCGTCCAAAGAAAACAGACGTCAGTACGAACATTGTACAGAGTATGAGAGGCATAAGCAATGAAAATATGTCAATGAGATAAAGGAAGCATCAATAAGGAGCAACTGTATATAACTGTCACTTATAAAAGAAATAACATACGCGGGCTTACTCATAATCATCATCATATCATATATGCATAAATGTATAAGTATAAGCTGCCCGTCCATATAGGTACGGTGTGATAGTAATTAACCTGCGTCCAGGCCTCCCCCGTCCGGGGTATAAGCTGCCCACTATAGTGGTGTGTGTCTGCCCGTCCATATAGGCACGGTGTAATGTCATGAACATATACTCATCATAATGCATGTATAATAACTCAAGGATAGCTATACTTTATCGGGGTGACCTAAGGTCGCGAATCCCCGATTCCATTATGGAACATTTTAAAGTATTCTGCCCCACCTTGAAGGAAATAGTATATAAGGTGAGTGGTTACAATAAATGACACCATTAACGTCATAGGAACATCATATCATAAACTCTAGAATCGTTATACTAAATTCTTCATCATCACTATTGAACTCATAATGTATCTCTTATCTCATGTGGTTATTCATGAACATGGCTATTAGTTTTCTGGAATGTAGGAAATTCATGAAGAGGAAGGAAAATTCATGCTATAGGATTCATGCCATAGAAAGAAAGGACTAGCCTCACATACCTTTTACGTTTAACTAATATATCGCTAGCTTGTTCTCCTTTAATGCCCACGTTTCTACCTTCAAGAGAAGTCGCATTAACATTAGTTAATCGGCTATAAGAACGTGTTACTATTTCTAGGGAAAATTGAGCAGCATTTCCTTTGTTTATACTACTTTTCCCATATTCTATATCAACTCCTAAATGTTCATAACAACATTCACAATATCGCAAACAACAATCATCATTCATCTACATTTCCCACAACTCACCATTTCCCTTCAATTTCTCCACAATTATAATTATAGCTCACTATCGCGTTTTCTCATATATAATACTTATCCCATGTTCTAAATGTCATTAATAACATAACTATACTCGTAACATACGAAGAATCATGATTCATATTAAGCTACAACTCAAAAATGTCACTATTCTCATATTTGTAACCCATTTTCTATTTCCTTCTATAATCCAGGTCTTTCAACCCCTCAATACTCTAAATAACATGAATTGATCATAAAACTTACCTTTGATAGTATAGGAATGGGTTTTGGATAGCAATACTCCACTTGAAGAAAACCCTAGCTTCAATATCCAAAGAATTCTTGTAGCTTATTAACCCTAACAAGACCTCTAGCACATGGGTATCTTGATTCTTGCTTAATGATAATTAATCTCTCTTGGATTAGTTTATGGAGTGGAAGAGATGGTTTTTTAGAGAGCTTTTGGATCTGATTTGGTAAGATGAAATGTCCAAATGAAGTGGACTAAATTATATAAAGGGGAACTTAAAATCCCGTCGGGCAATTCTACGCCAATTTTGACGGGCCGTCAAAATTCCTATGGACCGTCAAAATGGTCCGTAGAACTGCCCAGTCAAATATGGGTCACTGTGACCATTTGACGCTGGGCTGTGTCAATTTGACGGACCGCAGAATTTTCTGCGGGGCGTCAAAATTCCTGCGGGCCGTCAATGGTCCGCAGAAATTTTCTACTCAGACAATCTGTCCTAGAATGGCCATAACCTTTTACTCATACGTCACATTAACGAGTGGTTTGTTGCGTTGGAAACTAGATTCAATGAAATTCCATTTGGACAAAATAAACGCACCAAAAATCCTCATATTCTAGGAGATATTCCCCCACCAATTTGGACCAAAATTCCGTCCGAAAAGTTTGCTAAGTTTTACCAAAGTTCCCACAAACTCCATTCCTTTATTTGTTTGTTCTTAAATCCTTCCATAGCTCATTTCATGGGCTTAAACCCCTATAACCATAATATGAGAACATGTAATCTCATATATCCTAAGGTAACTCCCGTTTCCGCGATTAGGACAACTAACGTCTAACGAATCTCAATGGACGAAACTACTTGGTGTAACATTCTCCCCCTCTTAGAAACATTCGTCCTCGAATGATAGACTCTTTGGGATTCTACAGAAATTTCGCCAGTTTCCCCTATAATATGGCACTACCATCCTATCACAATAACCCATAATAATATTGCCTCACAGGGCTACCACACAATATTAACATATCTATGGCCACACACGACCAAAAGCATGAAAAGTAAGCGTGCATACCTCATCGTGTTAGTGTTTCATCTAGAATCTCTCTTGAGGGTTGAAATAAGTTTGGATATGTGGATTTCATTTTCTCTTCCGCTTCCCAAGTTAATTCTTCTCGGTTGTGGTTTCGCCATAAGACTTTGACTGAAGCTACTTCCTTATTTCGAAGTCTTCGCACTTGCCTGTCTAAAATGGCAATGGGCACTTCTTCATATGCTAGCTTTTCTGTCACTTGCACATCATCAATTGGAACAATCCTCGTAGGATATCCAACACATTTAAGGAGCATTGAGAGGTGGAAAACTGGATGAACCGATTCAAGCTCTGAAGGCAAGTCCAATTCATAGGCCACATGACCCACCTTGCGGATAATTTTATAGGGTCCAATGTATCGAGGACTTAGCTTCCCTTTCTTGTCAAATCTCATCACCCCTTTCATTGGCGACACTTTCAAAAATACCCAATCATCAACCTAAAATTCCAAGTCTCGTCGGCGATTGTCCGCGTAAGACTTTTGGCGACTTTGGGCTGTCAACAATCGATCTCGGATCACCTTGACTTTTTCTACCGCTTGTTGAATCAATTTAGGGCCTATTAGCTGTACTTCTCCTATTTCAAACCATCAAATCGGTGATCTACACTTCCTTCCATATAATGCTTCATACGGAACCATTTGGATACCGGAATGATAACTATTGTTATATGCAAACTCAATCAGAGGTAGATGATCATCCCAACTACCACCTAAATCTAATACAGATGCCCGTAGAATATCTTCCAAAGTCTGAATAGTACATTCGGCTTGCCCATCAGTTTGCGGATGGAATGTCGTGCTAAGCTTCACTTGGGTACCTAGACCTTCTTGAAAAGACTTCCAGAACTTGGCTGTAAACTGTGCTCCTCTATCTGTGATAATGGATATTGGAATACCATGGAGTCGCACAATTTCTTTGAGATACAACCTTGCATAGTCTTCCGCTGAGTATGTGGTTCTGACTGGAAGAAAATGAGCTACTTTCGTGAGTCTGTCCACAATCACCCATATTAAATCATACTTGCCTCGGGAACAAGGTAACCCCACAATAAAATCCATATTGATCACTTCGCATTTCCAAGTAGGGATTTCCATTGCTTGCAATAATCCTCCTGGCTTTTGATGTTCGATCTTTACTTGTTGGCAATTTGGGCACTGTGCTACAAATTCTGCTATGTCTCTCTTCATGCCATCCCACCAATATATCAACTTGAGATCATGATACATCTTTGTCGCACCTGGGTGAATAGAATACCGAGAATAATGGGCTTCTTCTAGAATTCGTCGGTGCAACTATGCAACATTCGGCACACATAACCTGCCTCGGTATCTAAGAATTCCATCCGTGGAAACATCAAATGGGGACTTCTCTTTTTCATAAGATGTGTCTCTGTAATGGCACAATTGAGGAACTTCATACTGACGCTCTTTCACTTCTATGTTCAGAGATGAAATTGTGGGATCATAAATACCAATCCCTGCAGTACCCGAATCAATTACACGTACTCCAAGATTAGCTAGTTGGTGGAGCTCATAAACCATCTCTTTCTTTTCTGGAGGAATTCCACATAGGCTGCCCATTGATCGGTGGCTAAGCGCATCAGCTACTACATTTGCTTTTCCGGGGTGATATAAAATATTCACATCGTAATCTTTCAATAACTCTAACCACTGCCTCTGCCGCAGATCTAACTCCTTTTGTTTGAAAATGTACGGAAGACTCTTGTGATCTGTGTAGATATCAACATGTACACCATACAAGTAATGTCTCCACATCTTTAAGGCATGAATAACTGCAGCCAATTTGAGGTCATGAGTTGGATAGTTCTTTTCATGTTTCCGTAGCTGTCTCGAAGCATAAGCAATGACTCTACCGTGCTGCATTAATACACATCCTAACCCAACACCGGAAGCATCACAGTACACCACATAACCATCTGACCCTTCTGGAAGTTTTAAGACTGGAGCTGAGGTTAATCGGTCCTTCAACTCTTGGAAGCTGTGTTTACAAGCATTATTCCATTGAAATTTAACTGACTTCTGGTTAGCTTCGTCAATGGTTCTGAAATAGACGAAAACCCTTCTACGAACCTTCTGTATTAGCCTGCCAATCCCAGAAAACTACGGACCTCTGTAGGCGTCGTAGGCCTTGGCCAAGTCTTGACAGCTCTAATTTTCTGAGTGTCGACTCGAATACCGTCATCTGAAATGACATGGCCCAGAAATGTCACAGAATTCACACAAAACTCGCACTTTAAAAATTTTGCATATAATTCTCGGGCTCGAAGAATTCCAAGAACGATACGTAAATGATCTGCATGTTCTGATTCTGTGCGAGAGTATACAAAAATGTCATCAATGAATACTATCACGAACAAGTCTAAGAGTGCCCTAAATACATTATTCATCAAATTCATAAACATTGCCGGAGCATTAGTCAGCCCAAACAACATCACCCAGAATTCATAATGGCCATATCTTGTTCTGAAGGCTGTTTTGGGGATATCTGCTTCTCTAACTCTCACTTGATGATAACCAGACCTTAATTCTATTTTAGAAAACCACTTGGCACCTTGTAGCTGATCAAACAAATCATCAATCCTTGGGAGAGGATAGTTGTTCTTTATTGTCACTCTATTCAACTGCCTATAATAGATGCACATTCGTAAGGAACCATCTTTCTTCCTCACGAACAAGACTAGTGCTCCCCACGGCGATGACCTGGGTCTAATAAACCCCTTCTCAAGAAAATATTTCAACTGTGCCTTTAGCTCTTTCAATTATGCCGGAGCCATTCGATACGGAGGAATAAAAATAGGCTTGGTGTCCGGCAACACATCAATAGCGAAGTCAATCTCTCTTTCTGGAGGAAGGCATGGAAGTTTATCTGGGAATACATCCGGAAATTCATTCACTACCGGAACAGATTGGAAAGTTGGCGACGTTGCTCCGGTGTCATGAACTCAGACTAAGTGATAAATATAGCCCTTAGCTATTATCTTCCTTGCCTTAAGGTAGGAAATAAACCTACCTTTTGGAGATGCTGTATTACCCTTCCATTCAAGTACGGGCTCTCCCAGAAATTGAAATTGAACCACTTTCATTCGGCAATCAACATTAGCATAACATGAAGCCAACCAGTCCATACCCATAATCACATCGAAATCTAACATTTCCAGCTCAATTAAATCAGCTTTGGTCTGGCGATCACATATCACGAGTACACAATTTTTATACACTTGTTTCGCTATCACGGGATCACCAACCGGAGTAGATACCTCAAAAGGTTTGATTGCCTCTGGTTTCACCCCAATACAACCAGCAACAGATGGAGTAATATATGAGAATGTAGAACCCAGATCTATCAATGCATACACATCATGGGAAAATATAGACAATGTACCTATAACCACATCCGATGAGGACTCAAGATCCTGTCGTTCGGCTAAAGCATATACACAAGGCTGAGTGGCACCTAAAGTAGATGATACCCCTCGGCCTCTACCTCGACCTGCTGACATCTGGGGAATCTGCCCTACCGGGCGCACTGAAGATGAACCAGCCACGGATCCTGTGGGCTGAACCCCAACTCTACCACTCATCGACGGGTAATCTCGCATCATATGCCCAACCTGGCCGCAGGCATAGCAAGCATCCGAACCCTGACGACACCGTCCAAAATATAACCTACCGCACTGGCTGCATTGCGGTACTGGGGTCTCCTCTAGCTATGATCTGCCCCAAACTGAGAATCTGGGGCCCTCGAACTCTGATCCTGTCCTGAACGAAAGGAGCGATCAAATCTCCTACCTGCAAGTCATGGAGGTGCACTAGTCACCGACTGGCCTGAGTGTCTGGAATAAGTCTGCCTCGATCCCCCTCTATAATCACTATTTGCCCCCATAGATCTGGCCCTCTTGCTTTGCCTCCTATCAATATCACGATCACCCCTTTGTGATTGTTGTCGTCCCTCTAAGTACTGGGCATGGGCTTGTATTCAGGAAATATCCATCCCTTCTTGCAACGAAGTCGTCAAGCAATCCTTTAACAAATGTGGCCCTAAGCCACTCACATAGCGATGCACTCTATCCCCCATGTCGGCCACCATAGTAGGGTCATATCTAGCCAAGGAATTAAATTGAAGGCTATTTTCCCGAGCACTCATTCTTGCTTTAGATTCAAGAATCTATCCGCCCTAGCTCGGCGGACCTCGGGTGGCAAATAGTGACGGATGAAAGCATCTACAAATTCTTGCCATACGGGAGGAGGCGCATTTTCTCTTCTTGATGCTATCCAATTATTATACCACAGTACCGCCACATCTCTGAGTCTATAAGATGCCAACTCCACAGATTTGGTCTCGGAGGCATGGATAATCCCCAATGTTCTCAACATCTCAACAATAAAACCTTGCGGGTCTTCATCCGGCTTTGACCTAAAAAACTCCTGAGGATTCAAACTCATAAAATCACGGGCTTTGGTACTAGCTGCCCTATCACTTGAACTCACATTCTGCCGCTGTGCCTGGTGTCACGACCCAACTAGGGCCGCGACGACCACCCGGTGCTAGCCCACCCGTGCACCCCTTGACTTATACTTACACTTACATCTAGGTGAGCCACATATTAAGATATACATTTCCATTCATCAATCATACTAGTCCCGTTGGACGATAACACCTTTATATCATCATTGGCATCTATGCCATGTTAATATACATAAGCCTGCACGGCTTGACAAAATGATATACAAAATATAGGACGACAAGGCCAGACATACCTAACCATATACACATGTCTACGAGCCTCTAAGGAGTGTATAACATATCATATAGGCAGGACAGGACCCCGCTATGCCCATAATTATGTACACAAACGAATAAGTACCCCAAAAGCTATGGCTCCGAATGAGATGGAGCTCTGCTATGTAATCTCTGAGAACGTCGCTATAGATCAAGGACGTCAGTACGAAGAATGTACTGAGTATGTAAAGTATGATCAATATCAACATAGAAGCATAATATACAATCATATGAGATAGCATAGGATGGGAGATAGGAACATCACCGTCATAAGCACTTACTTTCCTTACATAGGAACTTTTCATTTCTAATGCGTATTCATGTACATACATCCATATCCGTATCCGTACATATTCTTTTTCGTGATCGTACCGTATTCGTATTCATTCTCATATCTATATCGCCATATAATATACATCATTATATCATATACATAGCATTTACATAGCATACCCGACCATGCAGGATCGGTGTTTCATACATACTTGGCCAGTCAAGGCTCAAGGTTGCACATACCTGGCCCTACCAAGGCTTCAGGGTTACATCTACCTGGCCCTACCAAGGCGTCAGGGTTATCCGTACCTTCTGTAGAGGTGTGCGCGCATTACATAATCGTATACATACATACTTATATATCTTACCTGGCCTCATAAGCTCAGGGTTCCATAATAGTCATACATCGATACATATACATAATAGCTCATAAGCATCTTTACTATTATCATCTCTATCATCATCGTCATTGTTATCGTTATCGCTATTACCATTAATACTATTATCGTCATCGCTATTACCATTAATACTATTATCGTCATTCATCACATCTATCTTTATAGACATACTCCTCATACGAGGAATATGGTACAAGCGTAGCGTATCAAGCATCGTGATCTTACTAGCTCGGAAGATCAAATCATTAGAAGAAATCATGGTCTTATAGAAGATTTAGACGTTTGGCCAAAGAACCATGCATTATGAAAGAAGGGTTAGCCTTACATACCTTTCCGTTCGACTATTTATCACTTGTACGTTCCCCTTCAACGATCGCGTTTCTACCTTCATTAAAGTCATACTATCATTAGAATCAATAGCTAGCATATATGACTAAAACTAGATAAAATCGGACAGCATCTCCTTTATTTATACGACATTCCTCCATAACGTATATCAACTCCCAAACGTCAATAATACATTCACAATATCATAACAATAGTCATTATTCATCCACATTTCTCAATTTACTTTCAATCACCCATATCCATGGTCATAGTACACACGACTACGTTCATTCACATACATTGCCTATCCCATGTTCTCAACGTCATTCATAACGTATTTATATCACAACACATCAATAATCATGACTCAATTCAAGCTATTACTCAAAATGACACTATTCCACATTCATGACCCATCTTTCTATACCCTTCTACAATCCAAGTATTTTAACTCTCAAATACCTTAAAAAATATAGAAATACCATGAATCATACCTTAGATGTTGTAGGAACAAGCCTTGGTTGAAAATACTCCACTTGAGCAAAAACCCTAGTTCATCTCCATTAGGATTTCTTGACTTGAATGATCTTTAGTGGGTTTTCTTACACTTGATTCACTTGGTTTATGTTGTTGATCACTAATAATCCTTGCATTCTTGTGGAATAATTGTAGAGAGATGTTTTTAGAGAGAAGGGGTGTGGAAATAAGATGAATTAATGAGCTTGAGTCCCCTCTTTAATGCTTTAAAATCTTATTGTAATGAACAGTAGTCGAAAGTCATACTATCATTAGAATCGATAGCTAGCACATATGACTAAAACTAGATAAAATCGGACAGCATCTCCTTTATTTATACGACATTCCTCCATAACGTATATCAACTCCAAAACGTCAATAATACATTCACAATATCATAACAATAGTCATTATTCATCCACATTATCCACATTTCTCAATTTACTTTCAATCACCCATATCCATGGTCATAGTACACACGACTACGTTCATTCACATACATTGCCTATCCCATGTTCTCAACGTCATTCATAACATATTTATATCACAACACATCAATAATCATGACTCAATTCAATCTATTACTCAAAATGACACTATTCCACATTCATGACCCATCTTTCTATACCCTTCTACAATCAAAGTATTTTAACTCTCAAATACCTTAAAAAATATAGAAATACCATGAATCTTACCTTAGATGTTGTAGGAACAAGCATTGGTTGAAAATACTCCACTTGAGCAAAAACCCTAGTTCATCTCCATTAGGATTTCTTGACTTGAATGATCTTTAGTGGGTTTTCTTACACTTGATTCACTTGGTTTATGTTGTTGATCACTAATAATCCTTGAATTATTGTGGAATAATTGTAGAGAGATGTTTTTAGAGTGAAGGGGTGTGGAAATGAGATGAATTAATGAGCTTGAGTCCCCTTTTTAATGACTTAAAATCTTATTGTAATGAACAGTAGTCGAAAGTGAAACAGTTGTCGTAAACTCAGTTTACGGTCCGTATTCTATTTTACGGGCCGTATTTCGTGGACATATTTAATCATAACAGAACCAGAAAGTCAGGCTGAGTACATGGTGGTTTACGAACTCACTTTACGGTCCGTATTTCAAGTCGTCTTTAACCATTCGAGCATTGGACAGAAAGTTGAAGTTTTGGAAGTTAAAATACGACATGGCAGTTTACGGGTCGTATACCACTTTACGGTCCGTATTTCATCGACGAGGCCAAAGTGCAAACCTGTAACGTTTCACATTTTCAGGACCCATAAGTAGTCGTTGGGCTCATAACCTACCTCTTATACCCATTGCCTTTGAAATCTTACTTAGGGTCGTCAAACGTCATTTCCTTCTTATTAAAACATCGCATACTCATATTATTCGTTAGTCTATTCACTATACGTTCACGGGGAAATTTCTGAGGTGTAACATTCTCCACCCCCCCTCCCCCCCCCTTAAGAACATTCGTCCTCGAATGTTATAGTTCTCGGGGATTTTATAAAACTTTCGCCAGAGTTTCCCCTATAATATGGCACTACCATCCTATCACAACGACCCATAATATCAATGCCTTACAGGGCCACAACATAATAGCAATAGAATATGGCCCCACACGACCCAAAAGCATAAAAGTAAAACATGCATACCTCATGATCTTGATATCTCATCTTGAATCTCTTCCAAGGACTGAAACAAACGCGGGTATCTGGATCGCATACATTCTTCCGCTTCCCATGTCATTTCTTCTCGTTTACTGCTTCTCCATAAAACCTTAACTGAGGCCACTTCTTTGTTTCTAAGCCTCCGTACTTGCCTATCTAGTGTGGCAATGGGTACCTCTTCGTAAGTCAACTTTTCTGTCACTTGTACATCATCTATTGGCACGATCCTAGTAGGATCTCCAACACATTTTCGAAGCATCGAGACGTGGAAAACTGGATGGACTGACTCCAAATACGGAGGTAAATCTAGCTCATAGGACACTTTGCCTATCTTTCATACAATTTCATAAGGCCCAACATACCGGGGAATAAGCTTCCCCTTTTTGCCAAATCTCATCACACCTTTCATCGGTGACACTTTCAAAAAATACCCAATCTTTCACTTGGAATTCTAAGTCTCTTCGACGATTATTCGCATAGGACTTTTGATGACTTTGAGCTGCTAACAACCGATCTTGTATGAGCTTAACCTTCTCTATGGCTTGCTGGACCAAGTCTGGCCCTATCAATTTAGCCTCTCCTGTTTCAAACCACCCAATTGGGGACCTACACTTTCATCCATATAGAGCTTCATACGGTGCCATTTGAATGCTAGAATGATAAATATTATTGTAAGCAAACTCAATGAGTGGCAAATGATCATCCCAATTACCTCCAAAATCTATCATACATGCCCGTAACATATCTTCAAAAGTCTGAATGGTACGTTCAGCTTGTCCATCGGTCTGCGGGTGAAATGTCGTGCTAAGGCTCACTTGGGTCCCTAGACCCTCTTGGAAAGACTTCCAAAAATTTGCTGTAAACTGAGTCCCTCTGTCAGAGATAATAGATACTGGAACGCCATGGAGTCTCACTATTTCCTTAACATAAAGCCTTGCATAATCTTCTGCCACATAGGTCATTCTGACCAATAAGAAATGAGCTGACTTAGTGAGTCTATCCATAATCACCCATATGGAATCATACATACGTCGAGAACGGGGTAAGCCTGAAATGAAATCCATGTTAATCACTTCCCACTTCTAAGTTGGGATTTCTATAGCTTGTAACAATCCACCCGGCTTTTGGTGCTCGATTTTTACTTGTTGACACTTGGGACATTGAGCTACAAATTCCGCTACGTCTTTCTTAATACCATTCCACCAATATATAGACTTAAGATCATGATACATTTTCATTGCTCCGGGGTGGATAGAATAACGGGAACAATGAGCTTCCCTCAAAATTTGGTGGCGTAAACCAGCCACATCGGGAACACATAATCTGCCTCGACATCGGAGGGCTCCATCTACCGAAAGCTCAAATAATGACTCCTCTTTCAGAGGGAGTGTATCTTTGTACTGCATTAGCATGGAATCTTCATATTGTCACTCTTTCACTTCTGCTACTAGCGACGAAACTGCTGAATTTTGAATGGTAGTTGCTCTGCTACCTGAGTCCACTACTCGGACTCCTAGGCTAGCTAACTGCCAGAGCTCACGAGCCATTTCCCTCTTCTCTGGTCGTACATCACATAAACTTCCCATAGATCTGCGGCTAAGAGCATCAGCTACGACATTTGCCTTTCCGGGGTGATATAAGATATCAACATCATAATCTTTTAGCAACTCCAACCATCGTCGTTGCCGCAAATTTAACTCTTTCTGCTTGAAGATATATTGAAGGCTCTTATGATCTGTATAAATATCCACATGGACACCATATAAATAATGTCTCCATATCTTTAATGCATGAACCACTGCGGCCAATTCTAGATCATGGGTTGGGTATTCTTCTCATGTTTTCGTAACTGCCTTGAAGCATACGCAATCACCTTACCATGTTGCATCAACACACAACCTAGCCCAATGCCTGAAGCATCGCAATAAACAACATATCCCTCCAATCCCTCTGGAAATGTCAAGACTGGGGCAGAAGTCAATCTGCCTTTCAACTCTTGGAAGCTACATTCACAAGCATCTGCCCATTGAAACTTTGCTGATTTCTGGGTCAACTTTGTGAGTGGTGCAGAAATGGAAGAAAAACCTTCAACAAATCTCGTATAATAACCTGCTAAGCCTAGAAAGCTACGAACCTTCGTAGGAGTGGTGGGCATTGGCCAAGTCTTCACGGCCTCAATCTTTTGACCATCTACCCGAATACCATCGGCTGCAACAATATGTCCCAAAAATGTCACTGAATTCAACCAAAACTCGTATTTGGAAAACTTTGCAAACAACTCTCGAGTTCGAAGAACTCCAAGGACCGTACGCAAATGATCTGCATGTTCTGCCTCGGATCTAGAATATACCAAGATGTCATCGATGAATACAATCACAAACAGATCTAGGAAGGGTCTAAACACATTGTTCATCAAATCCATAAACATTTCCGGTGCATTAGTTAGCCTAAATGACATTACCCCGAAACTCAAAATGACCATATCTTGTTCTGAAGGCTGTCTTAGGGATATCTTTCTCCCTAACTCTCACTTGATGATACCCCGACCTCATATCGATCTTTGAAAACCACGTGGCACCTTGTAATTGATCAAATAAGTCATCAATCCTCGGGAGAGGATATTTATTCTTCATCGTCACCTTATTCAATTGTCGATAATCAATGCACATTCTCAAGGAGCCATCTTTATTTTGGACAAACAATACGGGTGCTCCCCACGGGGATGAACTAGGCCTAATAAAGCCTTTCTCAAGTAAGTCTTTCAATTTCTCCTTCAACTCTTTCAATTCTGCGGGTGCCATTCTATAGGGAGGAATAGATATAGGCTTAGTGTTACATCCCGCATTTTGTACATTTGGATAATTCAAGATAATTGCGGGAGGTAAAGAGAAAGCCTATATTTTTAACCTTGTTTAGCACACAAGTTGTTTATAAGAGTTATGGATGTGGAAATGTTAAAGAAGGCTAGGGGCAAAAAGGAAATTTCACAAGACGGTCCACGGTAATATTGAAGAAAGCTAAGGGCAAATTTCGAATTTGGAGAATAAAATTTTCATGAATTGCAAAACAAAAAAAAGGGGTTGGGCCTAAGTAAAAAGGCCAAGTGGCCGTCCACCCTTAATGGGCCAAGGCCCATGTTGGAGTTAATATATGTAAAGGAAGATGATAAATTCATCTTCAACAATAGAAAGTTCAAGAAATTTTGAGAGAAAGAAAAAAAGGGCCTATTCGGCCATAGCCAAGAAAATGTGAAGCCTTCAATTTTGATCCAAACAAAATATTTCTTCTAGTATTCCTAATAATTCAAGGGTCCTCTTCAACGTGGCATAATTGTTAGAGCAAGAAGACTCCTCTTTGTTGCAAGTTTATAATCAAATCTAAGTGAGAAGCTAAGGAGAAAAGGTAAGAATCAACCTTCTTTTCTATGTTATGGATGGTTGTGAATGTTGTAGTGTGTAGAAATGAGTGAAATTCATGAAAATATGGAGGTAGGGTTGTGGCCGTGTACATGTGTGATGTGTAGGAACAATGATTCGATTATTTTATTTAGTGTTTTAGTTGTTGTTGTTGTGAATTCTATGTTGATAATGAAAGTTTAATAATTCTAGTTGAAGTTGTAAGGGTTGGAGAGTTGTCTTAAGAAGCTAATGTGATTTTAATGTCATCTTTGTAGTTATGGAAGGTAATGTGGTTAATGTGTGAATTGTTGGTATAATTCATGAATTTGAAAGGAGAAAATGTGTTGTTGTTGTTGTTATTGCATTTGGGAAGTTTTGGGTGGAATGGCATATTGGTTGGATTATTTTGAATATAGTACGGATTGGTTGAAGTATTCTTGAATATTGTTTGAATTGTTTAGGATTAGTACTTGAATATGTGAGCAATTATGAATTGAATGTGAATGGGAGGTCGTCAAAGTTTGTAGAAAGAAGTTGCTAATGTTAGTATGTGTTTTGAATTGATTGTGGACATTGCTAGAGTAATTGTTGGTATTGTTGTTGATATTTTAGCCGAGTTAAATTCTCGGATTTGTTGTTGAGGATATAGCCGAGTTGGATTCTCGGGGATGATAGTATTTACAGGGGATGTGCTGCCGAAATTTCTATAGATAAAGTATTGGTTTTGAATTGGACTCTTAAGTGTTATGGCTAATGTTTGGTATATATGAATATTGTTGTAGATCTTGTGAAGCGAAAGACTTAAGTTCGGACTAGCGTAGAAAGCGGCCAAGGTATGTAAGGCTTATCTTTCTTTCTTTAGGCATGACCTTTGCGAAATGAACAAATGACATACATGTATTATTTCAAAGAAAGTCCCATTCTTAGAGCCACTAGGATGGCTAGTATCCTTGATTTCCATAAGTTGTTTCATATGATTTTAATCCGTAACTATGATGTTCGAAGATCTATTTGATATGTTGCCGAATTAACATTCGAGAGATAAGTGATATGATTAATGTCTTGACTTGCAAATAATAGCCCGTCCGAGTATTCCGTTGAGTCTTGATATATTACGATATGTACATATGATTCCAAAAAGCTATATATTTGATTTGATCCGTAATGATATCCGAAAGGTACTTGATATGATCGTTGATTTGATTTTCCAAAAATAGCCTCTGAAACGCTTGTAGAAAGTTTTGTACTTCAAACTCTCATAACTTTCTCATACTAAGTCGGATTGACCCGAAACTCGTTTCTGAGCCTTCAGATGTCGGTAAGTACACTTATCCATTGAGTCTTTATCTATGTGCATTTAGTTTCTCACTACTCTGCTCGTGCATGTGTCACTACTTCTTTCGCCGAGTCCCGGGCCGGTGTGTATCGTGCGTATGGTTCGTCGGTTCCCCCGCTTGAAGACCAGGTGCCATATATGTATTCCGGAGTTAGATGTGTTACGGTGTTGTGATGTGTTTATGGTTCGCCGAACCATATATGATGTGATATTATGATGTGATATTATGATGTGTGACGGAGATTACGGAGCAAATCTTCTGGAGTATGATGTGTGTGGCGCCAAAGGCAGGGTGGCGCCACGTTCCCCGTGCCTCGCAAGGGACCGGATACCGTTCTTGGCATGCATGGTTTGTGTTTCCAGTAAGTCGTTCTTATTAATTTGCATATCGTGCTTACTTTCTATACTAACCTTCTGCACTATTTATTCCGCTTGTGATTCTGTTCATATAATTCCATGCTTTACATGCTCAGTACATATTTCGTACTGACCCCCTTTCTTCGGGGGCTGCGTTTCATGCCCGCAGGTACAGACATCCACGTGAGGGACCCGACAGCTTAGGCTTTCCATTCTGCTGCTTTGGAGTGCTCCCTTGTTCTGGAGCCCACATTTTGGTACAGACTCTTCCGTTGTATATCTTTATGTATATATTCAGGGGTACGAAGGGGCCCTGTCCCGTCATATGATTCTGTTGTCTTTTTTAGAGGCCTGTAGACATATATGTGGGTCATGGGTCGTTATTTTTCAGCTATGTCCGTTTGGTTTCCGCCTTAAGCGGTTCCATTTGCTATGACGGCCGAAATGGCCTGTATGACTGTGTATACATATGTATATTTCGTTGGGCGATGTGTTTGATGACAGCCTTACCGGCTTTTGTGTGATACGTTTGCTATATGTGACCGCTTAAGACGCCATCTGTTCTTCGCATCTGTATAAATCAATGTATGCTAAATATGGGTAGGTCATTTGTATATCGATTTGGTAAGTAAGTGTGTATGAGTGTCCAACTCGGGCACTAGTTACGGCCCACGGGGTTAGGTCGTGACAAAAGTGGTATCAGAGCGGTTTGTCCTCGGAATGTCTGCAGGCCGTGTCTAGTAGAATCTTGTTTATCGGTGTGTCGTGCACCACATCTATAAACAGGATGCTACAGGACATTTAGGATGTCACCCTTCCTTCTTATCTTAGATCGTGCGATAGAGCTATATTATTAGGATTATTCTTTCCTAACGAATTGTTATGTTTTCAGCGATGCCTCCGAAAAAAGCGACAGCTGCCCAGAAGGGCAAGTCAACGGCAGCTGGAGAGACTAGCCAGGCCCAGAGAGTTACCAGGGCCCGTACCCCGCCTGTACCTGAGGATGTGCCCCCGTCAGCCGGTTCTGTTACACCGCCATTACTAGAGGAGATTGGAGCGGCAGCAGCTGCCGATCAGGAGGCGGCTCCACCGCTAGCTCCCGGGGTTCCAGTACCCGAGCCTCCAGCTCCACAACTAAGGGTGGAGGATAGGGCCATGAGAGATGCGGTCCAGCTGCTGACTAGACTAGTAGCGGGGCAGGCTCGCAGACACGGATTGGGGGTGATGATGTGGACCGACATGACATCTTAAGGGTCCGTGATTTCTTGACTTGTAATCCCCAGAGTTCTACGGGTCAAAGCCCGAGGAGGATCCCCAGGACATTATTCGACAGATGCAGCGTACGCTAAGATTAGTCAGCGCTTCTGAGACCGAGTCTGTCGAGCTGGCTTTATATCGGTTGCGTGATGTAGCTATAAATTGGTATGAGTCTTGGGAGCTGTCTAGGGGCGAGGATGCTCCTCCAGCAGTGTGGCCGAGTTTACGGAGGCCTTTCTTGGCCACTTCCTGCCTCCCGAGGCACGGCGAGCTAGGGTTGACAGGTTCCTACAGTTAAAACAGTGGGGCAGGAGCGTTCGGGAGTACAGCCTAGAGTTTAACTCTTTGGCTAGATATGCACCCACTATTGTAGCCGATATGACTGACAGGATGCATCGGTACGTGATGGGGTTGGATCACTATTTGGTTGATAGCTGCCTGGTAATGGCTTCCCAGACAGGGATGGATATCGCTCGTTTACAGGCATACGCGCAGGGGATGGAGGAACGACACCGGGGACACCAGCCTGATAGGGATAGTGACAGGGGCCAGCCCAAGAGGGCTAGATCAGCTGGTTATTCCAGGGAGTTCCGAGGCAGACAACCTCAGCAGCAGCACGGCAGATATCCTTCCCAGCCAGCACGGAGTATGCCTCCACGGTTCCCAGCTAGGAGGTCTGATGGTGCAGGACATTCAGGAGCAGGCCAGAGCTCCAGGGTTTCAAGTTCACAGGCGAGCAGAGGTCCCGGTCAGTCGAGGCCACCTATGCCTCGGTGTTCCCACTGTGGGAAGTCCCACCCGGGGGAGTGTTATCGTGCTACAGGTGTCTGTTTTTCTTGCGGCCGTCAAGGCCATATCATGAGAGATTGCCTGTTGCTGGGTGGTTCCGGTGGTGCAGTTCAGCTCACGGGGTCGGTTGCTGGTTCATCTTCTTCTGTAGCTATGCGCCCTACGGGGCAGGGCATGTCGGCACCAGCAGGCCGCGTTAGAGGCCGCGGCGGGGTTTCCAATTCTAGCGGTCCTTCGAACCGCATCTATGCCTTGGCTAGTCGACAGGACCCGGAGGTGCCACCAAACGCGGATACAGGTATATTATTGGTCTTTTTCCGAAATGTATATGCATTGACAGGTCTAGGCTCTATTTTGTGGTATATCTTCCCCTCCTAGTTACTAGTAGAATTGGGATAAAACCCGAATTGATAGAATCGTGTGGGGTAGCTATTCATACGAATGAAAAGTGAATGTTGAGAATTTAAAAAGGCTAACTCGGTAGTTACATAATCAGAAAAATAAAAGACCCTTTCTAGATCGAAGTGGGACCCGCTACGGGAACTTTCCGGAAGTTGTTAAGACCCCGACTTGCCCTAGATTGTGTGGAAAAGGTCGTGCGGGGAAGTGGGTGCAATTATACCAGCATTAACGTATCGAAATGCACTAAAGTTCCTAGGTTAAGCGTGCTCGGGCCAGAGCAATTTTGGGATGGGTGACCCCCCTAGGAAGGGAACAAAAATTTCCACAAATGTGGATCTAAGGGACAAGTAGGAAGTTAGGGCAACCTAAAGGAAATTACAGTATATGGAGTGGTTAGAAATCTTTCAGGGGTCGCGTAGGCTAAGACAAACTGGCCGGTAAAGAAGAGGAGAGCGCAACATAGCTCTGGAATCAGAGTATGTTTGAATAGTGTCTGGAAATATTTTGTAGGCGAAATGGTAATAAATTTATATGTATGCATATAACATCCCATTTGTGACTGTATCGATCGATAGATGGACCCTACCAACTAGAGTTGCAATGTATGGAAGACGTTAACTAAACTGAATTTAAGAGACGAAGTGAAAGGTATGGTACAGATGTTATGAAATACACTGATACTGACTTCACTACAGGATAAGATTGGAAAATTCTAATACAACGACATTTGGAAAGGAAAGAGAGTGAAGGAATGTAAGGCAAGGAGATCAAAAATGTCGGAAAGAGTGAAAAGTAAGAAACATGATTAAGCAAAGCCTCTAAAGAGCCGACGGGCAAGGCATGAAACTATTGGCGTAAAAAATTTGAAAGACAGGTCGGTAAAAGAACTAAAGTGTGATAGTATAGGACAAAAAGAGAAACAAACTTGAGGAAGGTTAACGGTAAAAATAGGACAAGCGTATGGGAGTACGGAGGATACTTTAATAAGTTGGTAATAGCAAATCGATTAAATACGAGAACATAGTTATCGAGGAGATAGACATGACAGACTCCGTGATGGAGAAACTTCAATTGTAAGAAGATCGCAGAAAAGAGATAGCCACTTAAGGGACATAGGCGTATACAGATCCCCTTAATGAAGGGGGGAGAACATATTAGACCTAAGATGAACCATGACAATTCAATCCCCAAGACTTATTAGTTCGGGGCCAGAATTAGGGGTATGTTGGTGTATCGTAAAAGGGGTACGAAAGGACGTAGAAATAAATTGATAACGAGTGTACGATGAGGTAGATATAGGGAAAATATGGCAGACACGTAGAGAGGATGCCTTATGCTGACACAAGTCTCGATATTCCTTGATCATGGTTTTGATTCCCCGTACCGAGCAGAACTTGTGTGGTACCTAGATATGTAAAGGCGTGCCTAAGAGAGTAAGAAGAGTGTACGAGCTAAATCTGCAAGGTCAACGAAGAGGATAATAAATCCAAAGGACGCCTCGGATGACAACTGTTATAAGAAAGTAACAACGGTTGGTAGTTAATAACTTCTCGAAGGAAGGAAGCACGCTACTTATATGAATAGAGGATAAAAGAGGCCATCGGGTATTAGAAAAGAGTTGATGGACCATTTATTATACTGAACATGAGGGTATACGCCATGGGGTTGTATAATTAACATGAAGCAATGCCCAAATATAATTATAGGAAGCCCACGCCGGAGAGCCAGTAAGGAATAACGATTGATCGAACGATCACCAATCCAAGGAAGTTACAGACAAGTATATTGGCATCGAGGGATGTGAGGCAAGGAAACGAGGAAAAGTCGCGACAAGAACCCAAAAATGTTGCGAGTTAAGGAATTAACTGAACCCAAATCATAAGTTGTCATGAGAATAGTTGGACTGCGAAGAATGAGAAATGGCAAAGTAATATCACGTATATACGTTTCGAATATTGATAAGCTGGCCGTGGAAAGGAATATAACTATTATGCTTGTATTGGCAAAGTCACCCATGAATCAGAGTTGCCACCGAGTTAGAAGCAGTACATCTAGTCTTCCACAAAAGTTACCTCCCCGAAGTATTACAATACCCCATGAGGTCAGTTCAACATTTGAGGACGAATGTTTTAAAGGGGGGGGAGGATGTTATATCCCACATATTGTACATTTGGATAATTCAAGATAATTGCGGGAGGTTAAGAGCAAGCCTATATTTTTAACCTTGTTTAGCACACAAGTTGTTTATAAGAGTTATGGATGTGGAAATGTTAAGGAAGGATAGGGGCAAAAAGGAAATTTCACAAGACGGTCCATGGTAATATTGAAGAAAGCTAAGGGCAAATTTGGAATTTGGAGAATAAAATTTTCATGAATTGCAAAACAAAAAAAAGGGGGTTGGGCCTAAGTAAAAAGGTCAAGTGGCCGTCCACCCTTAATGGGCCAAGGCCCATGTTGGAGTTAATATATGTAAAGGAAGATGATAAATTCATCTTCAACAATAGAAAGTTCAAGAAATTTTGAGAGAAAGAAAAAAAGGGCCTATTCGGCCATAGCCAAGAAAAAGTGAAGCCTTCAATTTTGATCCAAACAAAATATTTCTTCTAGTATTCCTACTAATTCAAGGGTCCTCTTCAACGTGGCATAATTGTTAGAGCAAGAAGACTCCTCTTTGTTGCAAGTTTATAATCAAATCTAAGTGAGAAGCTAAGGAGAAAAGGTAAGAATCAACCTTCTTTTCTATGTTATGGATGGTTGTGAATGTTGTAGTGTGTAGAAATGAGTGAAATTCATGAAAATATGGAGGTAGGGTTGTGGCCGTGTACATGTGTGATGTGTAGGAACAATGATTCGATTATTTTATTTAGTGTTTTAGTTGTTGTTGTTGTGAATTCTATGTTGATAATGAAAGTTTAATAATTCTAGTTGAAGTTGTAAGGGTTGGAGAGTTGTCTTAAGAAGCTAATGTGATTTTAATGTCATCTTTGTAGTTATGGAAGGTAATGTTGTTAATGTGTGAATTGTTGGTATAATTCATGAATTTGAAAGGAGAAAATGTGTTGTTGTTGTTGTTATTGCATTTGGGAAGTTTTGGGTGGAATGGCATATTGGTTGGATTATTTTGAATATAGTACGGATTGGTTGAAGTATTCTTGAATATTGTTTGAATTGTTTAGGATTAGTACTTGAATATGTGAGCAATTATGAATTGAATGTGAATGGGAGGTCGTCAAAGTTTGTAGAAAGAAGTTGCTAATGTTAGTATGCGTTTTGAATTGATTGTGGACATTGCTAGAGTAATTGTTGGTATTGTTGTTGATATTTTGGCCGAGTTAAATTCTCGGATTTGTTGTTGATGATATAGCCGAGTTGGATTCTCGGGGATGATAGTATTTACAGGGGATGTGCTGCCGAAATTTCTGTAGACAAAGTATTGATTTTGAATTGGACTCTTAAGTGTTATGGCTAATGTTTGATATATATGAATATTGTTGTAGATCTTGTGAAGTGAAAGACTTAAGTTCGGACTAGCGTAGAAAGCGGGCAAGGTATGTAAGGCTTACCTTTCTTTCTTTTGGCATCACCTTTGCGAAACGAACAAATGACATACATGTATTATTTCAAAGAAAGTCCCATTCTTAGAGCCACTAGGATGGCTAGTATCCCTGATTTCCATAAGTTGTTTCATATGATTTTAATCTGTAACTATGATGTTCGAAGATCTATTTGATATGTTGCCGAATTAGCATTCGAGGGATAAGTGATATGATTAATATCTTGACTTGCAAATAATAGCCCGTCCGAGTATTCCGTTGAGTCTTGATATATTACGATATGTACATATGATTCCAAAAAGCTATATATTTGATTTGATCCATAATGATATCCGAAAGGTACTTGATACGATTGTTGCTTTGATTTTCCAAAAATAGCCTCTGAAACGCTTGTTGAAGGTTCTGTACTTCAAACTCTCATAACTTTCTCATACTAAGTCGGATTGACCCGAAACTCGTTTCTGAGCCTTCAGATGTCGGTAAGTACACTTATCCATCGAGTCTTAATCTATGTGCATTTAGTTTCTCACTACTCTGTTCATGCATGTGTCACTACTTCTTTCGCCAAGTCTCGGGCCGATGTGTATCATGCGTATGGTTCGCCGGGTCCCCCGCTTGAGGACCAGGTGCCATATATGTATTCCGGAGTTAGATGTGTTACGGTGTTGTGACGTGTTTATGGTTCGCCGAACCATATATGATGTGATATTATGATGTGATATTATGATGTGTGACGGAGATTACGGAGCAAATCTTCTGGAGTATGATGTGTGTGGCGCCAAAGGCAGGGTGGCGCCACGTTCCCCGGGTCCCGCAAGGGACCGGATACCGTTCTTGGCATGCATGGTTTGTGTTTCCAGTAAGTCGTTCTTATTAATTTGCATATCGTGCTTACTTTCTGTACTAACCTTCTGCACTATTTATTCCGCTTGTGATTCTGTTCATATAATTCCATGCTTTACATGCTCAGTACATATTTCGTACTGACCCCCTTTCTTCGGGGGCTGCGTTTCATGCCCGCAGGTACAGACGTCCACGTGAGGGACACGACAGCTTAGGCTTTCCATTCTGCTGCTTTGGAGTGCTCCCTTGTTCTGGAGCCCACATTTTGGTACAGACTCTTCCGTTGTATATCTTTATGTATATATTCAGGGTTACGGCGGGGCCCTGTCCCATCATATGATTTTGTTGTCTTTGTTAGAGGCTTGTAGACATATATGTGGGTCGTGGGTCGTCATTGTTCAGCTATGTCCGTTTGGTTTCCGCCTTAAGCGGTTCCATTTGCTATGACGGCCGAAACGTCCTGTATGACTGTGTATACATATGTATATTTCTTTGGGCGATGTGTTTGATGACAGCCTTACCGGCTTTTGTGTGATACGTTTGCTATATGTGACCACTTAAGACGCCATCTGTTCTTCGCATCTGTATAAATCAATGTATGCTAAATATGGGTAGGTCATTTGTATATCGATTTGGTAAGTAAGTGTGTATGAGTGTCCAACTCGGGCACTAGTTACGGCCCACGGGGTTGGGTCATGACACTTAGTGTCCGGTAATACATCAATAGCAAAATCAATCTCCCGCTCGAGAGGAAGGCTGGGAAGCTCTTCCGGGAACACATCCGGAAATTCGTTCACCACGGGAACTGATTGAAGAGTTGGCGATTCAGCTTCTACATCTTGAACTCACACTAGATGATAAATACATCCTTTCGTGATCATTTTCCTTGCCTTTAGATAGGAAATGAACCTACCTTTTGGTGACGCAGTATTTCCTTTCCATTCTAAAACTAGTTCTCCCAGAAATTGGAAACGAACCACTTTCGTTCTACAATCAACATTGGCATAGCAAGAAGCCAACCAATCCATGCCCATAATAACATCAAAATCTACCATCTTTAGCTCATGCAAGTCAACTATAGTACGGCAGTCACCAATCACAACTACACAACTTCTATATACTCGGCTAGTGCCCGAGTTGGATCGACTCCGGTTCGACTCTAAATCGACCCGCAATGTACGGAGTAACATATGAAAATGTGGAGCCCGGATCAATCAAAGCATCTACATCATGAGAGAATACCGATAATATACCTGTGACCACGTCAGGAGAAGACTCAATAGCTTGGCGTCCAGCCAAAGCATAAATACAGTGCTGAGGACCGCTAGAACTGGGAACTCTCCCTCTGCCTCTACCATGGCCGACTTGGCGTATGTGAACCCGGCCCCATATGACGTACAGATGCTGAAGACCCGGCTACTGACCCTGAAGGTTGGGTCCTACCTCTACCATGAACTGAGGGGCAATCACGCATTATATGGCATGGTCGACCACAGGAATAGCAAACATCTGAACCTAATCGGCACCAACCCCAATGTAACTTCCCACACTGGGAACATCGTGGTACGGGTAGCCTTGCCTGACCCAAATCATCTCTGAACTGAGACCCCGAAAAACTCTAACTCGGCCCGGAACGAGTAGACCTACAGAATCTCTAGCCAGAAAACCGTGGAGGTGCCCTAGTCATAGAATAGCCCGAGTGCCTAGAAATCTGTTGTATGTGCCCATCTCTGAACTCATTCATCGGACCTGAAGATCTGGCCCTCTTGCTGTGACCCCTATCTTGCTCGCGCTCACTTCTCTGCTGTTGCATACTTTCTTCCAAATTCTGAGCATGGGCCTGGATGCGTGCAATATCCATACCGTCCTGAAGGGACGCAGTCAAACACCTATCCATCAAATCTAGCCCTAGGCCCTTCCCAAAATGGTGCACTCGATCACCCATATCCACTACCATAGCCGAAGCATACCTAGCCAAAGAATTGAAGCGGAGACTATACTCAAGAGCACTCATGCTACCTTGCCTCAAATTCAAGAATTTATTGGCTCTAGCTCGCCGAACATCCGGAGGCATATAGTGTCGGAGGAAAGCATCAACAAACTCCTACCATACCGGGGGAAGTGCATTGGCTCCCCGCGAAGCTATCCAAACAGTGTACCAATGAATCGAAACATCTCTCAGCCTATATGACGCTAGCTCCACCGATTCGGTGTCCAAAGCATGTATCAATCGAAGCGTCCTCAACATACCATCAATAAAATTCTGAGGGTCCTCATCCGGCTTTGATCCAAAGAATTCCGGAGGGTTCAAACAAATGAAGTCACGGGCCCTTACACTAACTGCCCTATCACCTTCCCCTGTACCTTGCCACTGAGTCTGGGCAGCAACCAATTGAGTAAGCAAATGTATGGCCTCTTTTACATCTTGGCCTGAAGCATCCGGTGGAGGAGCCGGAGGTGCTGGAGCTGGGGCTGAGGCTCCCTCACGCTCCTCTAATATAGGTACTGAACGGGAGGACTGAGATTGAGCCGCACTCTAGGACTCACTCTCCTCTACTACCGGTGGCGGTGCTCTTTCAGCCCGCTTTTCTGCCACCGTCTTGCCTTTTTGGGCTGCTGTAGCCTTTCTCTTTATAGGCATTTCTGAAATACATAACACACAGTTAAGGAACAAGAAGTTCTTATATCATAGCTCTATCGCACGATTCTTATGAAGAAAGAAGGTCATTCATTCCTAAAATGCCCGCAGCCTCTTGTTTATAAGTGTGGCGCGCAACACACCCATAACCAAGACTCTACTAGACATGGCTCGTAGACACACCCTAGGACTGAACCGCTCTGATACCACTTTTGTCACGACCTAACTAGGGCCGCGACGAGCACCCGGGGATAGCCCACCCGGGCACCCCTCGACTTATACTTACACTTACATCTAGGTGAGCCGCATATTAAGATATACATTTCCATTCATCAATCATACTAGTCCCGTTGGACGATAACACCTTTATATCATCATTGGAATCTATGCCATATCAATATACATAAGCCTGCACGGCTTGACAAAATAATATACAAAATATAGGCCAACAAGGCCAGACATACCTAACCATATACACATGTCTACGAGCCTCTAAGGAGTGTATAACATATCATATAGGCGGGACAGGACCCCGCTATGCCCATAATTATGTACACAAAAGAATAAGTACCCCAAAATCTATGGCTCCGAATGAGATGGAGCTCTGCTATGTAATCTCTGAGAACGTGGCTATGGATCAAGTCTGTCTCCCTGTGCACCTGCGGGCATGACGCAGCGTCCACAAACAAAAGGACGTCAGTACGAAGAATGTACTGAGTATGTAAAGCATGATCAATATCAACATAGAAGCATAATATACAATCATATGAGATAGCATAGGATGGGAGATAGGAACATCACCGTCATAAGCACTTACTTGCCTTACATAGGAACTGTTCATTTCTAATGCGTATTCGTGTACATACATCCATATCTGTATCAGTACATATTCTTATTCGTGATCGTACCGTATTCGTATTCATTCTCATATCTATATCGCCATATCATATACATCATCATATCATATACATAGCATTTACATAGCATACCCGACCATGCAGGATCGGTGTTTCATACATACTTGGCCAGCCAGGCTCACGGTTGCACATACCTGGCCCTACCAAGGCTTCAGGGTTACATCTACCTGGCTCTACCAAGGCATCAGGTTTATCCGTACCATCTGCAGAGGTGTGCGCGCATTACATAATCGTATACATACATACTTACATATCTTACCCAGCCTCATAAGCTCGGGGTTCCGTAATAGTCATACATCGATACATATACATAATAGCTCATAAGCATCTTTACTATTATCATCTCTATCATCATCGTCATTGTTATCGTTATCGCTATTACCATTAATACTATTATCGTCATTCATCACATCTATATTTATAGACTTACTCCTCATATGAGGAATTTGGTACAAGCATTGCCTATCAAGCATCGTCAGCTTACTAGCTCGGAAGATCAAATCATTAGAAGAAATCATGATCTTATAGAAGATTTAGACGTTTGGCCAAAGAACCATGCCTTATGAAATAAGGGTTAGCCTTACATACCTTTCCATTCGACTATTTATCACTTGTACGTTCCCCTTCAACGATCGTGTTTCTACCTTCATTAAAATCATACTATCATTAGAATCAATAGCTAGCATATATGACTAAAACTAGATAAAATCGGACAGCATCTCCTTTGTTTATACGACATTCCTCCATAACGTATATCAACTCCCAAACGTCAATAATACATTCACAATATCATAACAATAGTTATTATTCATCCACATTATCCACATTTCTCAATTTACTTTCAATCACCCATATCCATGGTCATAGTACACACGACTACGTTCATTCACATATATTTCCTATCCCATGTTCTCAACGTCATTCATAACATATTTATATCATAACACATTAAGAATCATGACTCAATTCATGCTATTGCTCAAAATGACACTATTCCACATTCATGACCCATCTTTCTATACCCTTCTACAATCCAAGTATTTCAACTCTCAAATACCTTAAACAACATAGAAATACCATGAATCTTACCTTAGATGTTGTAGGAACAAGCCTTGGTTGAAAATACTCCACTTGAGCAAAAACCCTAGTTCATCTCCATTAGGATTTCTTGACTTGAATGATCTTTAGTGGGTTTTCTTACACTTGATTCACTTGGTTTATGTTGTTGATCACTAATAATCCTTGCATTCTTGTGGAATAATTCTTGCATTCTTGTGGAATAATTGTAGTCGAAAGTGCAACAATGGTCGTAAACTCAGTTTACGGTCCATATTCTAGTTTACGGGCCGTATTTTGTGGACGTATTTAATCATAACAGAACCATAAAGTCAGGCTGAGGACTGGTGGTTTACAAACTCACTTTACGGTCCGTATTCCAGTTTACAGTCCCTATTTCAAGTCGTCTTAAACCATTCGAGCATTGGACAGAAAGTTGAAGTTTTGGAAGTTGAAATATGACATGGTAGTTTACGGGCGGTATACCACTTTACGGTCCGTATTTCATCGATGAGGCCAAAGTGTAAACATGCAACTTTTCACATTTTCAGGACCCATAAGTAGTCGTTGGTCTCATAACCTACCTCTTATTCCCATTGCCTTTGAAATCTTACTTAGGGTCGTCAAACGTCATTTTATTCTTATTAAAACATCGCATACTCATATTCTTCGTTAGTCTATCCACTGCACTTTCACGGGGAAATTTCCGACGTGTAACACCTGGGCGGCAACCAACTGTGTCAATAGATGGATGGTCTCGGTCACTTGTTGACCCGAAGCAACCGGTGGAGGAACTGGAGCTGAAGCTCCTCCTTGTTCTTCTACATTAGGTGGGGCGGAGGAAGTATTAGATAGGGCCTCATTATGTGACTTGCCCTCTTCTACATTAATCGGAGGCCCTCTTTCCACCCGTCTTTTTGTTGTAGTCTTGCCCTTCTGGGCGACTGTAGCTTTTCCCATTGGCGGCATTTCTGAAATCATAACAAACTATTAAGTGGGGAAAATCTTATAACACAGCTCTATCGCACGATCTCTTAAGATAAAAGATGGCCATTCTTCCTAAATGCCCTGTAGCCTCCTGTTTATTGATGTGGCGCGCAACACACCATAAACAAGACTCTACTAGACACGGCTCGTAGACACTTCCTAGGACTGAACTGCTCTGATACCACTTTTGTCACGACCCGACTAGGGGCCGCGACGGGTACCCGAGGCTAACCACCGAGCACCACTCGTTCTACTACTCATCATACTCATTAAGCGTTCTTTTATCAAATTCATACTCGGATCATAGAAAAATCATTTTTTTTCATTGAGAACATAAATACTTTTATATACATAAGCCTTTCGGCTATCAAAATAATATATATACATAATAGCATCCTTGTGAGACCATATAACCCACACTGCGTATCTACGAGCCTCTACTAGAGTGCTAGACATAGGGACGGGACCGGACCCCGTCGTGCCCAAAATATACAAATATACACAAAATAATAATCAAGGCACCTCCGGAACAATGGAGTGCTCTCAAATCAGCTACTAGCCCCTACGAGTCTGGATCAAGATCACCTCCCGGTCTACCTGTGGGCATGAACACAGCTTCCAAAGAAAACAGACGTCAGTACGAACATTGTACTGAGTATGAGAGGCATAAGTAATGAAATTATATCAATGAGATAAAGGAAGCATCAATAAGGAGCAACTGTATATAACTGTCACTTATAAAAGAAATAACATATGCTGGCTTACTCGTAATCATCATCACATCATATATGCATAAATGTATAAGTATAAGCTACCCGTCCATATAGGAACGGTGTGATAGTAATTAACCTGCGTCCAGGCCTCCCGCGTCTGGGGTATAAGCTGACCACTATAGTGGTGTGTGTCTGCCCGTCCATATAGGCACGGTGTAATGTCATGAACATATACTCATCATAATACATGTATAATAACTCAAGGATAGCTATACTTTATCGGGGTGACCTAAGGTCGCGAATCCCCGATTCCATTATGGAACATTTTTAAGTATTCTGCCCCACCTTGAAGGAAATAGTATATAAGGTGAGTGGTTACAATAAATGACACCATTAACGTCATAGGAATATCATATCATAAACTCTAGAATCGTTATATTAAATTCTTCATCATCACTATTGAACTCATAATGTATCTCTTATCTCATGTAGTTATTCATGAACATGGCTATTAGTTTTCCGGAATGTAGGAAATTCATGAAGAGGAAGGAAAAGTCATGCTATAGGATTCATGCCATAGAAAGAAAGGACTAGCCTCACAAACCTTTTACGTTTAACTAATCTATCGCTTGCTTGTTCTCCTTTAATGCCCACGTTTCTACCTTCAATAGAAGTCGCATTAACATTAGTTAATCGGCTATAAGAACGTGTTACTATTTATAGGGAAAATTGGGCAGCATTTCCTTTGTTTATACAACTTTTCCCATATTCTATATCAACTCCCAAACGTTCATAACAACATTCACAATATCACAAACATCAATCATCATTCATCTACATTTCCCACAACTCACCATTTCCCTTCAATTTCTCCACAATTATAATTATAGCTCACTATCACGTTTTCTCATATATAATACTTATCCCATGTTCTAAATGTCATTAATAACATAACTATACTCGTAACATACGAAGAATCATGATTCATATTAAGCTACAACTCAAAAATGTCACTATTCTCATATTTGTAACCCATTTTCTATTTCCTTCTATAATCAAGGTCTTTCAACCCCTCAATACTCTAAATAACATGAATTGATCATAAAACTTACCTTTGATAGTATAGGAATGGGTTTTGGATAGCAATACTCCACTTGACGAAAACCCTAGCTTCAATATCCAAAGAATTCTTGTAGCTTATTAACCCTAGCAAGACCTCTAGCACATGGGTATCTTGATTCTTGCTTAATGATAATTAATCTCTCTTGGATTTTGGCTTGGATTAGTTTATGGAGTGGAAGAGAGGGTTTTTTAGAGAGCTTTTGCATCTGATTTGGCAAGATGAAATGTCCAAATGAAGTGGACTAAATTATATAAAGGGGAACTTAAAATCCCGTCGGGCAATTCTACGCCAATTTTGACGGGCCGTCAAAATTCCTACGGACCGTCAAAATGGTCTGTAGAACTGCCCAGTCAAATATGGGTCACTGTGACCATTTGACGCTGGGCTGTGTCAATTTGACAGACCGCAAAATTTTTTGTGGGGCGTCAAAATTCCTGCGAGCCGTCAAATGGTCCGCAGAAATTTTCTGCTCAGACAGTCTGTCGTAGAATGGCCATAACGTTTTACTCAGACATCACATTGACGAGCCGTTTATCGCATTGGAAACTAGACTCGATGAAATTAAATTTGGACAAAAGAAACGCATCAAAAATCCTCATATTCTAGGAGATATTCCCCCACCAATTTGGACCGAAATTCTGTCCGAAAAGTTTGCCAAGTTTTACCAAAGTTCCCGCAAACTCCATTCCTTTATTTGTTTGTTCTTAAATCCTTCCATAGCTCATTTCATGGGCTTAAACCCCTATAACCATAATATGGGAACATGTAATCTCATATATCCTAAGGTAGCTCCCGTTTCCGCGATTAGGACAACTAACGTCTAACGAATCTCAATGGACGAAACTACTAGGTGTAACAACTTTAAAACAAAGAGTGAGAGATATGCAGAAATGAGCTTAATAACTAGTAAATAAACTAATGCGAATTGAGCAAGCATCTGAGACTGTACGAGAAATCATTCATAAAGACCTTAAACCACATGACATTGAGAGCGAATAACTCAAGGGGTATTGTAAAAGATGACGATGTTATACTAGAATGGAGGCAAAGGCGCTAACGGTAAAGTTGTAATTAATCATATTGCGATTTATAAGCGACAATTAAGAAAGGGACCTAAGGTTTTCTATAGTAGCACACAAGATATGATGATCAAGGGAAAAATAAAGGAAGGAAGAGAGCATGACCAGATAAGTTACTATAGATAGACAAAAGAGTTTAGGTATATATAATCACCGAGCCTAGCAATGGTCGGGTACGTGAAACACCGAACCTTCGGGGTCGGACATGCTATGTATATGAATATGTATATGAATATGACTATGGGTACGATATGTAAATGAGTAGGATTATGAATAGAATAACGAAGGGCACGAGGTATACGATGTTTTAATAAGTAAGAAATAACATTTGATGATTCTAAATGAGATTTCAAAGACATTCAAAGTATGAGAAGGAAAGTTCGCCAAGGGAAGGCAAGGCATACGATAGGTATCGGAAGGGATTTACGATTAACGAGTTAATGATGCTTTGGAGAAGAGTTATAACGTCCCTTAGATTGTGAATGAGGTGATAAACAAGTGCTAAGGAGGTTCCATAAGGATTGGAGATCAAACGCATCGACGAGAACGAACTTCGGAAAACTGGGCATTATACGGCCAAACATACTGGCCGTATAAAACATACGGGCCGTATGTTCAACAGTATCATCAGCCCAGATTAGCATCCCTCTCTGGATCAAATCTACGGCCAGACATACGGTCAGTATAATTTATACGGACCGTATGTTGGTCCGTATAAACTGGTCGGGTCAGATTTTGTGTATTAATAAGGGATCCAAGTCTCATTTCATTTCATTTCCCTTTCACTCCCCTTCTCTCTAGAACTCTCTAGAACACTTCTACCACAAGAATTCAAGGGATGTTCATGATAAATCTCATAAATCCAAGGGAATCAAGTGTAAGAAACCCATTAAAGATCATCCAAGCCAAGAAATTTCATTGGAGATGAACTAGGGTTTTGGCTCAAGTGAAGTATTTCCATACAAAGCTTATTCCTACAACATCTAAGGTAAGTTTTATGGTGTTTCTATATTTTTTAAGGTATTGAGAAGTTGAAACACTTGGAATGTAGAGGGATATAGAAAATAGTGATGTTGGTGAGTAGTAGCTTGGGCTGAGTAATGATTCTTGATATATTGTGATTACGATGATGCTATAAATGATATTTAGGACATGGGATAAGCCTTATGTGTGAAAAAATGTACTAGTATACTATGACTATGATTATGGATGAATTGAAGTGGAATTGTGAAATGAGGGTAATGTAGATGAATGACGATTGTTGGGTATGATATTGTGAACGTTATTATAAATGTTTGGGAGTTGATAGACAATATGGGGAAGGTTGTATAAACAAAGGAAATGCTGCCCAATTTTCTTTAGCTTTAGTAAGCACGTTCATATAATCAATTAACTAATATGAGTGCGAATTCTCTTGAAGGTAGAAATGTGAACATTAAAGGAGAAGAATCAAGCGATGGAAATTGTTAAACGAAAGAGGTATGTAAGGCTAGTCCTTTCTTTCTAAGGCATGACTCTTATGGCATGAATTCTCCTATATTTCCATGACTTTCCTACATATCGGAAATTATAAGTCTACGAATATAAAAAGCTTCATACAAGATAAAGAAAAGAGATATGTTACGAACATGACAATATTGATGATGAATCTAAGTCTAGAAGTTCTCAAGCTCATGATATGACATTCCTACGAAGCTAATGACCCTTATATGATTCCTATGATATTATTTTCCCTACTTCTCCATGACTTTCTTACATTCCGGGAACTATGAGTTAAAGTTGATACAGAGCTTCTTATGAGATAAAGATGAGAAATATGTTATGAATAAAAAAATAATGATGGTAAGTTTAAGCCTAGAGATTCTAAAGAAAGATATGATGTCTATGAAGTTGATGACCCTATTTACGATCCCTTGATGTTGTTCATGGTGTACACTCACCTTAAAAAGTTAGTTCCTCTGAGGTGAGATATGATGTATATGATTACTCCATAATGTTATCGGGGGTTCTCGACCTTATGTCACCCCGATATTGTTATAGATTGTCAATAAGCTCTAATGCATGTCCTTTGACCTATGTTCCGAAAAGTTACGAGTCTATGTTCATAGGGGGTTCCATATGAGATAAAGGTAAGAGATATGCCATAGATACGATGATGGTAATGATGAGCCTAAGTTAGAGATTATAAAGTCGATCATGCGATATTTTTACGAAGTTTATGCTACGAAAATGATATGATTTTCATAGATTGTCTTCAAATTCATATGCATGCTCTATGCTAAGTTATGATAAGGTTATGATATGCCTATGATAAGTATGATAACGATAATAGTGATGATGATGTTGATAGTGATGATGATAATAATTATGATGATGATAGTGATGACGCCAAAGATGGTTATGGGCTTTTATGTATATGTGCCTATGTATGGCTATTATGAAACCTCGAGCTTATATGGCCGGGTAGAATGTATATATATATATATATATATATATATATATGATGCGCGTGCACCACTGCAGGTGGGTACGGATACCACTGAGCCTTGGTAGGGTCGAGTACAGAAATCACTGAGCCTTGGTTGGGCCAGGTGCGGACAACACTGAGCCTTGGTAGGGCCAGGCGTGTATAACACCAAGCATTATTATAACTGGGTACGTAAGACACCGAACCTATATAGTCGGGTATGATACTACTATGTATTCTAATGTATGAAAAGCCCGAAAGATATGTATGTGATATTGTCGAGCCACTACGTGGCCGAATACGGATAATGTTTAATGTGTATGAGCAGATAGGGTATTATGATATATGTATGATACGTTGATGTATGCGCTACGATGATACATATACTATGATTATATAATATATGATATAGGCATGAAAGGTATCCTCCCTGAAAAGTCACGCAGGTTATATCTTCATCTTATGTCTCATGGCTTCTCTATTAAGTTCATTTCATTCATGCCTTACATACTCAGTAAAATATTCGCACTGACGTCCGTTTTCTTTGGACGATGTGTTCATGCCCACAGGTAGACAGGGAGGCGACCCAGATTAATAGAGGCCGATAAGCACACTTTTGAGAGCACTCCATTATTCTGGAGGTGCCATTGATTTACTGTTTAGTGTGCATAAATGCTTTGGGCACGATGGGGTCCTGTCCCGTCCATATGTCTAGTATTCTAGTAGAGGCTCGTAGATACGTATGTGTGTAGGTAGCATGGTCTCACGATGTTACTATTGTATATGTATATATTATTATTTTGATAGCCGAAGGGCTTATGTACATAAAAGTAATTATGTTTCCAAATGAAAATGATTTTCCTATGATTTGAGCATCATATTAACGAAAGTATGCTTAATGAGTATGATGAGTAGTAGAATGAGTGGAGCTCGGTGGTTAGCCCCGGGTACCCGTCATGGCCCCTAGTTGGGTCGTGACAATATCCTTCTTCATCCCATTCCACCAATATATAGATTTAAGATCATGGCACATTTTTGTTGCTCCGGGGTGGACAGAATAACGGGAGAAATGAGCTTCTCTCAATATTTGGTGGCGTAATCCTGCCACATCAGGAACACATAATCTGTCTCGGCATCGGAGAACTCCGTCTGCTGCAATCTCAAATGATGACTTCTCCTTCTGAGGGAGTGTATCTCTGTAATGCATTAGCATGGGATCTTCGTATTGTCGCTCTTTCACTTCCACTACTAGCGACAAGACTGTTGAATTCTTAATGGTAGTTCCCCTACTACCTGAGTCCACTACTCGAACTACTAGGCTAGCTAACTGCCGGAGCTCACGAGTCATTTCTCTTTTCTCTGGTCGTACATCACACAAACTTTCCACGGATCTATGGCTAAGAGCATCCGCCATAACATTTGCCTTTCTGAGATGATACAGAATATCGAAATCATAATCTTTTAGCAATTCCAACCATCGTCGTTGCCGCAAACTCAACTCTTTTTGCTTGAAGACATACTGAAGGCTCTTATGATCTGTGTAAATATCCGCATGAACACGATAAAAGTATCATATATCAACTCCCAAACATCAATAATAACATTCACAATATCATAACAATACTCTTTATTCACATACATTATCCTTACTTCTCAATTCAATTCCAATCATCCATATCCATGGTCATAGCACATGACTACATTCATTCATATAAAATTTCTATCCTATGTTCTTAACATCATTTATAACATAACCATAATCACAACACATCAAGAATCATGACTCAATCCAAGATATTACTCAAAAATGACACTATTCCCACATTCATGACCTATTTTCTATATCCTTCTACAATCCAAGTGTTTCAACTTCTCAATACCTTAAACAACATGGAAATACCATAAAACTTACCTTAGATGGTGTAGGAATGAACCTTGGGTGGAAACACTTCACTTGAGCAAAACCCTAGTTTCACCTTCACTTGAATTCCTTGTCTTGGATGAACTTTAATAGGTTTCTTACACTTGATTCTCTTGGTTTGATGAAGTTGTTCACTAATATCCCATGAATTCTTGTGGGAGAAGTGTAGAGAAATGTTCTAGAGAGAAGGGGAGTGAAGGGGAAATAAAATGAAATAAACTTGGACCCCTTATTAATAATATAAAATCTGTCCCGCTTGGATTTCACAGACCAACATTCGGTCCGTATAAATTATACAGACCGTATGTTTGGTTGTACTTTTGGTCCAGTGAGGGGTGCTAATCTGGGCTGATTATACGGCCAGTATAATTTATACGGCCAGTATGTTGGGCTGTATAATGCCCAGTCCTTCCGAACTCATTCTCGTCGACTCATTTGATCTCCAATCCTTATGGAACCTTCTTGACACTTTTTTATCACCTCATTAATGATCTAAGGGACGTTATAACTCTTCTCTAAAGCATCATTAAATCATCATTAACTTGTTACTCGTAAATCCTTTCTGATACATATTGTATGCCTTGCCTTCTCTTGGCAAACTTTCTCCCCCTACCTCGAATGTCTTTGAAATCTTAATTAGGGTCATCAAATGTCATTCCTTACTTATTGAAATACCATATACTTCGTGCTCTTCGTTATTCTATTCACTGTGCATCAATGGAAAATTTTCCAAGGTGTAATAATAACCTTTTCTACTTATAGAAATATCATATTCGTCTCGCCCTGCATTAGTCTATCTATCATATGATGACATGAAAAAAAATTTCCGAGGTGTAATACCTCAGCACCGCGAGTATGCATTGGCTGGTAGACAGGACCGCGAGACGTCTCCTGATGTTGTTACATGTATATTATTAGTTTCCTCCCATGATGTTTATGCACTGATTGACCCAGGTTCCACCTTATCATATGTTACACCATTTGTTGCTGGCAAGTTTGGGATAGAGTTTGAGTCGATTAGACCGTTTAAGGTATCTACCCTAGTTAGGGATCCGATTATATCCAGGCGAGTATCACGGGGCTGTGTCGTTATAGTTTGTAATCATCATACCCCAGCGGACCTGATTGAGTTAGATATGATTGATTTTGCTGTTATTATGGGAATGGATTGGCTGGCTTCCTGTTATGCTAATGTTGATTACAGAACAAAGATAGTTCGATTTCAGTTTCCCGATGAGCCAGTTCTTGAGTGGAAGGGTAATGTCGTTTCGCCAAAGGGTAGGTTTATTTCCTACCTTAAGGCAGAGAAGATGATCAGGAAAGGGTATATTTTTCACCTAGTTCGAGTTCAAGATGTGCAAGCAGAGTCGCCGACTCTTCAGTCTATTCCTGTGGTTAATGAGTTTCCAGAAGTGTTTCCAGATGAGTTTCCAGGCATTCCCCCAGAGAGAGAGAGATTGATTTCACTATTGACCTATTGCCAGATACTCAACCAATATCTATTCCTCCTTATAGGATGGCACCTGCGGAGTTGAAAGAATTGATGGAGCAGTTGAAGGATTTGCTTGAGAAGGGCTTTATTAGGCCTAGCACATCATCATGGGGAGCACCGGTATTATTTGTAAAAAAAGAAGGATGGCTCTTGCGATTGTGCATTGACTATAGGAAATTGAATAAAGTGACTGTAAAGAATAAGTATTCGCTCCCGAGGATTGATGATTTATTCGATCAGTTGCAAGGCGCCAAATACTTCTCGAAGATAGACTTGAGGTCGGGATACCATCAGGTTAGGGTGAAGGAAGAGGACATTCTGAAGATGGCATTCCGGACTAGATATGGCCACTATGAGTTCCATGTTATGTCGTTCGAGCTAACTAATGCCCCAACTGTATTTATGGATTTGATAAATCATGTATTCAGACCCTTCCTAGATTTGTTCGTGATTGTGTTTATAGATGATATTCTGGTTTATTCTCCATCAGAGGCTGATCATGCAGAGCATCTACGAGCTGTGCTTGAGAGTCTTCGAAAAATAGAACTATATGCCAAGTTTGCCAAGTGTGAGTTCTGGTTGAAATATGTGGCTTTTCTCGGTCACATTATTTCGGAGGAAGGCATTAGAGTGGATGCCCAAAAGATTAAGGCTGTGAAGAATTGGCCAAGGCCCACGACACTAACGGAGATATGCAGTTTCTTTGGCTTGGCAGGTTATTATAGAAGGTTTGCAAAAGGATTTTCCTCTCTTTCTGTCCCATTGACTAAGTTGACTCAGAAATCAGCTAAGTTCCAATGGATAGATGCTTGTGAGCAGAGTTTCCAGATGTTAAAGGATAAGCTGACTTCAGCACCTGTTTTGACTCTTCCAGAAGGAGCAAATGGCTATGTGGTATATTGTGATGCTTCGGGCATTGGATTGGGCTGCGTGTTAATGCAACACGGTAAGGTTGTCGCTTATGCTTCTAGACAATTGAAGAAGCACGAGAAGAATTACCCAACCCATGATCTTGAGCTAGCGACAGTGATTCACGCTTTGAGAATATAGAGGAACTACTTATACGATGTGCATGTTGACATCTATACTGATCATAAGAGTCTCCAGTATATCTTTAAGCAGGAGGCCTTGAATTTGCGTTAGAGGCGATGGTTAGAGTGGCTGAAAGACTATGATGTGGATATTCTGTACCACCCCGGGAAAGCTAACGTAGTAGCATAGCCGATGCCCTCAGTCGTAAATATATGGGTAGCTTGTCACATGTGCCGCCAGAGAGAAGGGAAATGGTCCGTGAAGTTCATCGATTAGCTAGCCTCGAAGTTCGATTGATAAATTTAAGTGATGCAGGTGTTACTGTTCAAGATACAGCAGTGTTCTTGTTGGTACCAGAAATAAAGGAATGACAGTACGAAGACCCTGTACTAGTTCATTACCGCGATACAACACCCCAGAAAGAAAAGACAGCCTTTATGATTACAGGTGATGGAGTACTCAGGTATTGAGGTAGGTTATGCATTCCTAATGTTACAGGACTCCGTCAGCAGGTTATGGGGGAGGCACATTTCTCTCGCTATTCTATTCACCCAGGCTCAACAAAGATGTACCATAATCTCAAGAAAGTTTATTGGTAGGATGGTATGAAAAGAGATATGGCTGAAATTGTTGCTCAGTGTCCAGATTGTCAACAGGTCAAGATAGAGCACCAGAAGCCCGGAGGTCTATTGCGGGCTATGGAAATTCCGACATGGAAGTGGAAGGTAATTAATATGGACTTTATTACAGGTTTGCCCCGTACTCTGCGGAGGTATGATTCCATATGGGTTGTAGTTGATAGACTCACAAAGTCAGCTCACTTTCTGCCTGTCAGAACTACTTATGCAGCCGAGGATTATGCGAAGTTTTATCTCAAGGAAATTGTACGACTTCATGGTGTTCCTACAGATACTATTTCAGATAGGCACAGTTCACAGCTAAATTATAGAAGTTTTTTCAGCAGGGATTGGGGACTCAGGTGAGTCTTAGCACTTCATTTCATCCGCAGACAGATGGACAGGCGGAGCGTACTATACAGACCCTTAAGTATATTCTTAGAGCTTGTGTACTTGATTTTCAAAGCAGTTGGGATGATCATTTGCCTCATATCGAGCTTGCATATAACAACAGTTACCATTCTAGTATTCAGATGGCTCCGTATGAGGCCTTATATGAGGGGAGATATAGGTCGCCCATAGGATGGTTTGATGTCTGGGAGGATCAGTTAGTAGGCCTAGACCTAATTCAGCAGGCAGTTGATAAAGTGAAGATGATCCGAGAAAGATTGCTAACAGCTCAGAGGAGACAGAAATCCTATCCGGATAATCAGCGACGCAAGTTAGAGTTTGAGGTAAGTGATTGGGTTTTCCTAAAAGCTTCACCTATGAAAGGAGTGATGAGGTTTGGTAAGAAGGGTAAGTTGAGCCCTCGATATATTGGGCCGTATAAGATCATTCGTACTATGGGTAAGGTGGCATATGAGCTAGAATTGCCTTCTGAGTTGGAGTCTGTACATCCGGTATTTCATGTGTCTATGCTTCGTAAATGCATCAGAGATCCTTCAAGAGTTGTACCAGTGGATGATATCCAGGTGACCGAGTAGTTATCATACGAAGAGGTTCGATTGGCTATATTGGACAGGCAGGTTCGTCAGTTACGAACCAAGAATGTAGCTACAGTTAAAGTTTTATGGAGGAATAATAATGTTGAAGAGGTGACTTGGGAAGCAGAAGAGGAAATGAATATTAAGTACCCGCATTTGTTTCCAGCGATGCAGGAGGTTCAGTCTGAGGCATCATCACCCCCAGGTATTATTCCATTTTCAGTTATCGTGATTGGTCGTGTGAGGCCATGGTATTGTATGTTTTAATATGTGGCCCTGTGTGGCATCGTTTGGGTTGCTGTGTGCAAGTTGGATGGGTACATGTACGAGGAAAACTCTGCCGAAATTTTTATAGCCCATGATTGTTTGAACATTCGGGGATGAATGTTCCGAAGGGGGGGGGGGGGGGGAGAATGTTATGCCCCTCATTCTCGTCGTAGTAGAACCTATGATTTCATAGTCGGGTATGCCCTTGGAATTGAGACTCGTGTCCGAGTTATGGAGATATAAAGTGTCTTACCCCGTGTACAAAGGTACCAGCAGGTATTCCTGGCAATTTGCAGGATTAGAACTTGAACGAATCAAATCAACGCGATCTGAGGTGAATCTGAGAAATCTGTAGACACCAGTTATCATCGACGGGTCGTCGACATGGACGACGGACCATCGTTATGTGGCGTCGACAGGGTTCTTCAGCCTGGAAATCTGCAGGCGCAGGTCGACGGAGCAAGTCGACAGACTGTCGACACGTCAACGGGTCGTCGACCCACTCGTCGAACCGCATCGCTGTAGCTTTTTAATTTCCAAGTATAAATATGTGGTTCACGACCTTATTTCTTATTTTCCTCCACTCCAAATCAGAGGAACCCTAATATTTTCTCTCCCAACATTTTCCATCATTATTAGTGGATATTTGGTAAGGTCCAAGCCCGTGAACCCGTGCTTATCAAGAAAAAGATTGTTTCTAGGGTTTCTTCAAGGTTGTGAAGCTTAGGAAGTTGGGGTTGAAGTGATTCTTAGAATCTTAGACCCCTCAAGGTATGTAAATAATTTCTACCCTTGTATTTGAGTTTATTATCAAGAGTTTTAATGATTTTAAGTAGAGAGAGGATACTTATGGAAGTGGTAAGTTGATGAAGGGTAATATAGTGATTTGGGGTTATTTTAAGAGATGATTGGAAATGGATTTAAGTATATTTTGATATATATATATATATATATATATATATATGTGTGTGTGTGTGTGTGTGTGTGTGTGTGTGTGTGTGTGTGTGTGTGTTGTCATTGTGTTGTGGGTATTGTGGTTGACGTTAGATTGAATGGGAAGTCGAAAAGTTGTTGAGCTTACAAGGGAAATGTTGTCCATAATTCATTAAGCTCTATACGTATTTAAAGATTGTTAGTAAGCAAGGCAAATAGTCCAATTAAGGCCTATGTTATCTTAATTGTAGACTTGCACGTTCGAGAGGTAGAAGTTTGGCGATTGGATATACTTCAAGGTATGTTAAGGCTATCCTTTCTTTCCTTTGGCATGATCCTATGATACGAGCCACCGAGCAAGTAAGCGAGCTTCCATATTACGCATTACCACCATGATGATGGCTGCACGTACCGCAGCAATGTATATGATGATGGCCGCAGAGAGGCCGATATGATATGAGAAGAGAGACAGGCGTTATACACGCACATATATCAGGCATCAGCATGCATATTATGCGCCCATAGAGGCATTGTCAGTTATACAGATACATGCAGATACTAGTTCATACAAGTACATACAGATAGTTATTTTAGCTGATGAGTTCAGATCTTATTCATGACTCTTACATATATGTGTTGTTCTTATGCCTTTCATACTCAGTACATTATCCGTACTGACTCCCCGTTGCTTGGGGGGCTGCGTTCATGCCTGCAGGTACAGGTAGACAGACTGGTGGTCCAGCTTAGTAGGACTTTTATCCAGCAGCGATCAGTGCACTCCATTTGATCCAGAGTTGAGATCTATTTTGGTATGCCATTCTTTTGAGATGTGTATAGATGGGTATGGCACGGCCCTATCCCGTCCTTCTACAACTTTGATTCCAGTAGAGGTCTGTAGACAGTTGTATGTATTAGTCAGATGATATAGCCTTGTCGACTTCAATTCTTTTGTGTACAGTAATGTAGCAGAGGAAGGAGTGTGGTTCGTTCGAGAAATTGCTACCTCTCTATCTATCTCTGAGATGTTTGGATTTTTCAAAACTCTATGGACATGCAGAAGAGAAATGCTATCCCCACTTGGACCAAGGCAGAACTTTTACTTGTTCAAATAACAATTATGGCGTGCACGGTTCTTTCAGCATGTTTATGTATATACAGATTGTTCAGTGTTCATGATGTCACCTAATTATGAGATCAGTTTAAGTCATGTATGGGCCCTAGATATCAGTAAGATTCAGATATGAGTATAGGGGTGTTTGGTCGCTAGAGGTCAGACACTCGTCACGACTCATTGGTTTGGGTCGTGACCTAAAGGGAGAGTTTTGACAAGAACTCAAAGATATTGTGAGCTATAGACCAGTTCGAACTATGATTATTGGTTCATCGCAATATATAATCCTGCTACGAGGAATAATAAAGATGGTGATCGAACATTAGGAATGTACGTATTTAAGAAATTGTATTGAGGATATGGTTATAATTGATCATAGAAAGGAATTAAGATGGATAGTTAAAGAAACGTAACCATTAAGAGTAAGGATTTGTCAGTAACAGAGTACCGCTGAACAAGCAAATGGACGTTAGTATGAGAAAAATTAAGATGAATCTCAGAGCTTGGTTGATGAATTACGAGGGGATAATCCAGCACGTATCTAACCTCAACAAGTACAAGTTGGGATAACCAAGATAGTATCGGAGGAGTCAACAAAAGAAAGTGTTGTATTCGAGCAAGGGAGTTATCCGTTAATAAAGAAATGAGGAACGAAGTGGAAGGATGCTCGCAGGACGGCGAATAGCCATGGCGTGACCAGTTAAACCACAGGAATGAAGACAGAATGAGAATGGAATACTAGTTGATTCTGATTATATACATGAGGATTGAAGACTGTACGACTCACAAATGAATTTGATAAAGAGCTAAGAAAGAACAGGACAAAACTGACCAAATTATAGTATACGGTAATTCAACAAAAATTCAATGGTACATTCAGGATCAGCGCACTACAATATTCGAGGATGAATGTTTTTAAGGGGGGAAGGATGTTATTTAAGGGGGGAAGGATGTTACACCCTATATCTTCGAAGAAGCCCTTATCAAATTTGAAATATAAGTACGTTGAGTTATGGTTAAGTAAAACCACTTTGTAATAAAGCAAGCATTATTAAGTATATTTAATGATTGAAGGATGTATATAAGGTATACTGGAAGGTTTTATAAGGAAATGAGTGGAAGAAATGGAGCAGTACGACTTTGAAGAAAGGATGGGTAAAATTTCGTGTGAAAACTTTGGTCCAACTTGAGGGACGAATATCTCTTAGCATATGAAGTGTTTTGAAATGAAACAAAAGCCTAAAATGAAGTTCGTCCAGTCTAGTTTCCAACTCAATAAACCGCTCATCGATAGGATATCGGAGTAGAGAATTATGGATGTTACAAGTTGGCTGACAAAGCAGAAACACGTGCTACGGTAACTTCTACCGTAACCGACCTACTACAGTAAACTGCTACATTGACCCGACCCGAATTTGGACCTTATAAAAGGGGAAACCCCCCCCCCCCTTTTTTTCAACAAACATAGAGGGGCATTTGTGTCATAAAAAGTTAAGGGATTGAAGTGATTTTGCTTAATCGAGGCTCGAGGAGCGCATAGTTGTGATTATAGTATTATTTTGCGTTAGATTTGGCTTGGATTTAAGGTGGAATCTTGAAGATATTATCATTTTGACAAGAAGAAGGTATGAATCTTTCCTTATTATCGTTGTTTTAGGTTTATTTTCAAAGGTAGAACGATTAAATAAGCGCATAGTTAATTTGTCAGTGGAGAAATCAGATAAAAATCATATGAGATATCTTATGGAATATTTTGGTATCAATGATGTTATGGTTGATATTGGTATTGTTGTGGAACTGAGAATTCAGGCAAGGCATATAAACAGAGGAAATGCTGCCCAAGTTTCGGCAGGATATAGAACAGTTTAACTTGAAAGCTTAGCACAAGTATACTATAATGAGTCTAAAGATAGTGTGAATCCTCTTAAATGTAGACTTACGAGCTCGGACGAATAAGTGTAGATAATTAGAGGCTGAACAGGTATGTTAAGGCTCGTCCCTTTCTTTCAAAGGCATGATTCTTATATTATTGTCTTCCTTATATTTTCATGACCTTCTTTCGTCCCAAGAGTTGAAAACTCAAGATTATTAAGAGCTCCGTATAAGATAGAGATGAGATGTGTTTTATGATAATAATGATGATGATGACTCTATTTCTAAAGATTCCAAGGTTTATGAATTGACGTTTTATGAGATTTATGATCTTATTCTATGTTTTCCCTTGACGTTATTCATTATTGATAGTCTCACCTCATAATGCTAATTCCTTCAAGGTGAGACATGACGATCATGATGTTCCATAATACAATCGGAGGTTACTGACCTTACGTTACTCCAATAGAGTTACAGGTTTTACTTGAGCTTCTATGCATGTTTCATGTTAAGTATATGATAATAATTACACCATGCCTAGATGGCCGGAAAGCACCGTTAAGGCGGGCGGCTTATACACCGTGTCTGTATGGCATAGGCAGCACTACTAGTGGGTGGCGTGAGATGATTACCCCAGACACGGGAGGCCCGGACGCGGGCTAATGATGTTATTTGATTCGGACAGTTTATGTAAGTATGTGTGATATGTTTTAAAGGTAAAAGTGAGCATGCATGATTCCGCCGCAAGAGGCAAGCAGTTACAGTTATACTTTCTTCTTATGTCTTCTATATTTCCTTATTATGTTATCATATATGCCTTACATACTCAGTACATTGTTCGTACTGACGTCCTTTCTTGTGGACACTGCGTTCATGCCCACAGGATCAGGTAGCCAGCCAGACGGTCCAGACCAATAGGATCTCCTCTCAGCGGCAGTCAGTGCGCTCCATTGATCCGGAGCTGCGGCCCTTTTGGTATACTATTTTGATATATAGATATATGGGTATGGCAGGGCCTTGTCCTATCTTTTTTGTAGTCCATATGCCATAGAGGTCTATAGACAGTGTATATATATAGTGGGGTTCGCCATGTGCTTTCAGTTGTCCCTTAATTTTTTAAACAGTATATACGATGACCAAGTTGGTCTGCGTTGTCATCCTCTGCTTGTATGCTTACATATACATATCCATATGTATGTTTTGTGGGATTCTGAGATAAGATTTATCGTATAAATGCTACCGCGAATGGTACCAGTGGAATATCAATCAAAGTTGTCACGACCCAACAAGAGGGCCATGACAGGTACCCAGTATTACCTACCGAGCACCCCTTATCATACTATCTATCGCTCAACCTGTGCAATCATATTCCCAACATACTTGCGATGAAATAGTCACTAAATATCTTCACAAAACATGCATATATACATAAGATCTCGAGGTGTCAAAAGTGATATACAAAAATATACACTGAGGCGATCATGAGACATCTATTACCCACACATATGTATCTACGATCCTCTAATTGGAATACTGAACATTAGGACGGGACAGGACCCCGCCGTGCCCCAAAATATGTACACAAAAGAATGTACCAATATGCGGCAACTCCGGAGTAGTGGAGTGCTTCTGCAAAACTGCTGACAAGGCTACTAGGGATCTGTACCGTCTTCCCGTCTACCTGTGGGTATGAACACAGTGTCCGCAAGAAGGGACGTCAGTACGATTAATGTACCGAGTATGTCAGGCATGAACGATAATATAATAAGGGATACAAGTATGAATAATAATGGAATGGAAATATAGAGCACATCGTAAGATAAAAGAGTAACCTGTACAAACGAGTGCCTCTTAGGGCGGATGCCATGCATGCTTAGCTTTCTTTGAAAAACATTTCTTGTTCATATATACAGAAAATATACCGAGGAAGGTCAGCCCGATCCATTTAACCACATATGTCCCACGTCCGGGCATCTCGCGACCGGGATGATATCATATTATGCCAACTGATCAGGTGGTCATGCGTCTATAGCACCGCTCCCTTTTTCCCATATTCCCCATATACATATACATATATCATATAAGCAGCATGTAGGAGAGCCCAAGGAAAGTTATGTCTTTATCGGAGTGATGTAAGGTCGGTAACCTCTGATTATATTATGGAATAATCATCATCGCTCTGTCTTACCTTGAAGGAACAATTATTATAAGTTGAGCCTATCAATGAAGAATAGCATCAAGAGAGAACATAGAATAAGATCATAAATCTCATAAGGCATCAATTCATATACTTGGGAATCTTTAAAAATAGTCATCATCCATGAATAAAATTGAGAAATCAAGAAATAGCTCAACATTCTTATATCGTCATTAAAATCGTAAACTTGGAACCTTTAAACCCGAAATCATCATCATCATAATCAAAGTAGGAAAATATTCTCATCTTTGACATCATCATTATCATTGTGAAAACATGTTCATCGTTGCTATCATAAGAGCTCACGGAGCCATAAATCTCTGATTTAGAAAATACAAACATTTAGGAAAACATTTATGAATTATTAGGAAAGGAATTATGCCTTGGAGCCATAAACATCTAACTTTTGAAAACAAGGAAGATATGGAAATATTTTTGAAGTCATAACATCGGAATCATGCCTTTGAAAGAAATGGACGAGCCTTAACATACCTGTTCAACCTCCTATTAGCTATGCTTATTCGTCCGAGCTCGTAAATCTACATTCGAGAGGATTCACACTAACGTTAGACTCATTATCATACACTTGTCCTAGTATTCAAGGCTAAACTATTTTATATTCTGCCAAAAATCAGGCAGCATCTCCCTTGTTTATATGCCTAGCCCGAACTCTTAATCCAACAACCACAACAACAATAACAATACCAACATTCATAACATCATTTCCCATACCAAGGTATTATATAAAACAGCCCACACACTATTTTCCAACTTCCATAACTACTCAACTCACGATACAATCATTTACCGCTTTATTTTCGTGAATAAGCTAGTATTAACATAAATAGGAAGAGATTCATACCTTTCGCCCTTTAATATTGCTGTATCTTCACTTTTCCATGCTAAGTTTAGGCCACAACATGCAGCTATATGATTCTGCAACAATAACTATACGCTATCCGGACCGGGATTTGGAAATTATACCTGGTTTGGGTTAAAAAGTTGGCTTGGGGGGTTGGGGAGAACTCTCCAGAATTTTGGAGAGTATTTGGGGTGTTTGATGAATAAAATGAGGGGTAAACCCCTTTAAATAGCGGTCCAGGTTTTGCCTGGACCGACTTAATATTCCTTCAGCGCGTTCGCGCCCCCTTTGGGTGCATTCGCGCTGACTTAGCTTTTTCTGTTTGTGCCTTCGTTCAGTAAAAAGGTCATAACTCTTAATCCCGATATTGTGTGAGGGCCCACGGCCTATGTTGGAAAGATCTTTCAATTATCTGCAACTTTAATTCTTGGTGTTTTTCCAAATTCCAAACCTATAATGTTGTTTTGGCCCCTCCAAGTCAGATTATCCGAAAATGTTTCCTTAAATCGTCCTTTTGGAAGGCCTATGCCCATATTTGGCTTAAGGATCCTTCTTAAGACTTGCTCAACTTTCCATGTACTACTCATATATCTCTTCATATGTCCTTTATAAAATCCTGACATGTGGACCCCACTTAGCTTATAGTAACGAGGGCTTTCCTTAAGCAACATACTACCTGATTTACACCATATGGTCTCTAAATGTCATATGTATATTATTATTACACCTCTTATAATATGACCTTCATCCCGAATCTGGGCTTCAAAATTGTTCAGTGCGTTCGTGCCTCGTGGTGGTGCGTTCGCGCTGTGTTGGCCCTTGGCCTTCTGCGCGTTCGTGCCACTCTGGCGCGTTCGCGCAGACCATTTTCCTGGTCTGTCAGCCTGACTTGTAACATCCATATCTCCTCACCCCGATGTCCTATTGAGAAGCGGCTTGTTGCGTTGGAAACTAGACTTCCCAAACTTCACTTTAGACTTTTGTTCTACTTCAAAACTCTTAATATACTAAAGGGTAATATTTCTCCCATTTAGACCAAGATTTCCGTACTAAACCTTGCCCAACTTTCCTTCAAAGCCTCGGAAGCTTAATCTCCTTAGTTCACTTATTTTCTAATCCTTCTATAACCTGTTACGCGAACTTGGACTCTTATAATTGTAAAATGAGCACCTATGATCTTGCATCTTCTCGACAATAACTCCAATCTCTACAATTGAATAGCTAACACCGAACGAATCTCAACGTACAGCAACTGCGAGGTATAACAAAAGTGGGCCACCAAGTTGTTTAGTACAGAGTGGGAGTAAGTTTTGGGGTGCTCGATCAGTAGTGGTCGGGTCCTCGTCGCGGCTCATTGGTTTGGGTCGTGATAGTAGCTCTTGGATTGCTTTGATCTTGGTGGGATCTAACTCGATACCCCAACGACTGACTACGAACCCTAGTAATTTTCTAGCAGGAACTCCAATTGCACATTTTGCAGGATTCAACTTCAAATCGTACTTGCGGAGTCTGTCAATGAATCTTCGTAAATGTTCGAGGTGGTCCTCACCTACCTGGAATTTGATAACGACGTCATCCACATACACCTCAATTTCTTTGTGCATTATATCATGAAAGACGGAGGTCATTGCCCTCATGTAAATAGCGCCGACATTCTTGATTCCAAAAGGCATTACCTGATAATAATATACTCCCCACGGTGTGATGAATGTCGTCTTTCGAGTATCTTCTTCATCCATCAATATCTGATGATAGCCTACGTAGCAATCCACAAAAGATTGCACCTCATGTTTGGCGCAGTTATCAATGAGTATGTGAATATTTGAGAGCGAAAAATTATCCTTCGGGCTAGCGCGGTTGAGATCACGGTAGTCCACACAAATCCTTATTTTCCCATCTTTCTTTGGTATCGGAACTATGTTTGTTAACCATGTCGAGTATGATGTCACCTCAACGACCCCGACTGAATCTGTTTTTCTACTTCTTCTTTAATTCGAATGCTGACATCAGGCTTAGGCTACCTGATTTTTTGTCTTACCGGGGCGAATCCTTCGAGGATTGGCAACCTATGGGCAACAATATTCGTACTCAAACCCGGCATATCGGCGTAAGACCAAGCGAAAACATCCTCATACTTTTTCAGCAGGCTCTAATACCCTTCTTTCTCAGCTTCCGTCAAGGGCACACTTATTCTAGTCTCCCGTACCAACTCCTCACTTCCTAGATTAACTGCTTCTGTTTCCTCTAGGTTTGGCATGGGTCTGTTCTCATATTCTTCTTCGACATCTATTAACCCCTCCAGTTCAGTTGCCTCTTCTCCTTGATCGCCATTTTGTTCATTGTCATTTTCACTTGCTTTGTAACATGTCATGACATTATTTGTGGCCTCTGTATTATTACAGTAAAACAAAATAGCATGATTGTTAATCATGTAAAAGCAATATCAATTATGTATTGATATATAGTCATATTAAAATTATATATACTTATATAGGTGAAGTAAAACGATTTTGTTTTATTGCAAATTTTGAGGCGTTTTCATTGAAATCTTAAAAAGATCAGTGCAAACGATGGTCCTGGTTCGGAATGGGACATCGAACCATTTCCATTATTAAACAACACGTAAATAAAAGGTGATAACCCGGGCCTCAAAGTCGACTTTCGCCGTTTTTTCCTGAAAATGAACATTCTTTCTACCGCAGAGTGAACAACGGAGTAGAAGTCCATCCACATGTCGTCTCTCCTGGTTCAGCAGGGCGAATCTCTAATGCTTTAAAGCATTCTTCAATGATGGCGGATCTTGCCAATATTTCAGAGTCGTCACAGGGCATACATTCAACCCAGCTCCCCCGTCAATCAGTACTTGTGGAATAACTTTGTCACGGCATTTGACTGTTATGTGCAAGGATTTATTGTGGGACTTCCCCTCTCTTAGTAATTCATCGCCAGAGAATGACAGCCTGTGAGCTCGCATGACATACCCCACAATTTTGGCCAATGTTTCGCTTGTAGTGCCGGCAGGTACTTGGACTTCATCCAAGGCTTTCATCAAGGCCAAGCGATGTTGGGATGAACTGAGTAGTAGTGACACTACTGATATCCTAGCAGGAGTCTTATGCAGGTGCTCAACAATTGAATAATCCTTGACGGGCATTTGCCTCCAGAAATTTTCAGCTTCACCTTCAGTTTCGGTTTTGTCACGACCCAGCTCCGTGGGCCGCGACTGGTGCCCTATTTGGACACCCCAAACAGACTTACATACTAACTCGTCATATTCCAATTTAACTCAGATTTCGTATTAATCATTTTTAAACAGATATGAAATCAAATATTATTTTAAGCGGTCGCGCGTGCAAAGATATCATATCAAGCCAAGAAGGGGCGGCGGAATACACCTCGCCGAATATATGCACATATACAAACATATGGGCCACCATGGCCGCCATAACAGACGGGACCGCATTAAGACGCAAATCATAACCAAAGCGTACACACATAGGACCCACGACCCACATATATGACTACAGGCCTCTACACACCAAAACGGAAACATATGACGGGACAGGGCCCCGCCGTACCCCAAATAGTCCAGATATATACAGAAACATATACATGACAAAAGATATATACCAAAATGTAGGCTCCGGATCAAGAGGAGCGCTCTGTAATAGCAGAAAGTGTGGCCTACACTGGCGGGTCACGAAGCTCAGTACCTGCGGGCATGAAACGCAGCCCTGGAAGAAAGGGGGTCAGTACGAAAGATGTACTGAGTATTTAAAGCATAGAGTACAGAAATCTAAACCATAACTGACATAAAAGGGTACACGAAGTAAATACCGAACCAGTACATCAAAGTCTGTGCTGAAAGCATATGTATATATAATGCAAATAAAAAAAAAACCATGCCTAAGGCGCAGGAACGTGGTCACCACTCCGACGCTGGTGCCACAACACAACATACTCCAGAAGGTTTCAAATCTCCGTACAAACCTCGAACATAACATATCATCGCAACATATCGTATCATCAAAACATATCATAAGCCATATCACAACATAACTCCATAAACGGTACCCGGCCCTGTGGCGAGGTCTCGGGAACCGTAACACATCATACTGCCGAATATGTCATAATACGCACGATCACAAACCGGCCCGGGAACCGGCGAACGATATCATAGTGGTAGGCACGAGCAGAGTAGTGCGGAAACCATATGTGTATACACAATTAAATTCCAAGACTCGACAAATAAATACATAAACATATATATTGAGATCAGAAAGCTCAAAGCAAGTATCGAGTCTGTCGGAATTAGTATATAAAAGGTGTGAGCCTTTAGATTTATAAAACTTTCGAAAAATACCTCATGGGCCATTTCCTGAAAATTTAGTATCATTCACATTAAGGAGCGTTCAAATAACTTATGGAGCAAATCAAACGGAGTCTTAAATTCATAGGCAAAAGTCCTTTTTTTATATTATACAAAAATAGATAAAGTACGACAAACGAAGGAAGTCGCAGGACTAGTGGGCCCACCTCGGGCCAAGTCGAGGCGGCGTACGAAATTTACAAACATTAGACCTTATGGAGTCATCCATGAAAGCTTAGGAGTGATTCGGTCATGTTTATGAAAGTTACGAACGTTTGAACATTCTTTCCAACAAAATGTCAAAGTTCTAATTCAATTTTACTGAATGGAATAGTGCTAAAAGTAAACTCGGATTTCTATGAACAGAATATTCCCTGAGGCTCAAATCCAAACCTAGTATACCTAGGACATGCCAAATGAAGAAAATGTGGGGCTTTACATACCTTACTTGCGTCTTACGCTCGCCCAAACTGAACTCCCGTTTCCTCCAAAATCTACAATTGGTCATGGTTACCAAATATGAGTTTCAAGCTTTAAGAATTCAAACTAAAATCCCTATTCGTCTACCGAAATTTCGGCAGCACTTCCCCTATAAATTCAACATCCCCGACAACTTTCTCGGCCATAATATCAACAATCAACACCCACAACAATACCAACAACATCAACAACCACAATAAAACACATTCTAACGTAATTATTCTTCCTTTCTACATAAGGCGACAACTTCCATTCCAACTTCACAATATCAAGATAATATCAATATTCTCATATTCATTTACTAACTCAAAGTTATTCAAACATAATTCACTAACATTTCAACCAATACTCAAGGATTCAAGCAATCCCGCCAATTCCATATTCCATCCGAAACTTCAACAAATGCGACGAAACAACAAAGTCGCATTGTCTTCTTCCAAATTCATTAACAAGAACATTAATTCACACTTTAGACCTTTACTTTCATAATTACATAAAAACTATATTAAAACACATGATTTCCCATAACAACATACATGCAATTTCAACGCCGACTTAAGTCGTTAAACCTTAATTTACATCATAAATGCCACAACGACACAACTAACAAGCTAAATAAAATTTAATTCACTTCTCCCCTTCACCCCTATGGCTCATGGCCATGTACACATCACACACACACGCGCGCCATACACCCACACACCACAATTCCATAATCCTCATCTAATTCCGATCATTATAACATATACATTTCTTCCATAACATAAAAGAATAGAATTCTTACCTTTTTCTTCAAATTCTCACTTGCCGCAAATGTTGTTTTCTCGCTTATCTAATTATACCACGTCGAAGAGCGTCTTGAACTTGTTAAGAATTCGGGAAGGATGAGATTTTAGAATCAAAGTTGGAAGGCTAGAATTTTTTTTTTTTTTTTCTCTTGAGCTTCGGCCGAATGGCCTTATGGAGGGGCTCTCAATTTTTTTGTTTTTCTTGAATCTTCTAGTTGAAGATGACTAATGGTCCCTTATATTTATCCATCACATGACTTAATTAATTCATGGGCTTGGACCCCTTTTCTTGGACCATGGCCGGCCAAGCCCTTAAATTGGGCCTCTAATTTGTGACTTTTTCTCTAGCCCAATTACTTGGTTCAATAATTTGTAATTCACGAAACTAATTTTCAAAATTCCAATTTTGCCCTTAGCCTTCTTGTCACACCCCAATCTTACTAGGGTGTGATGGGCACCCGACCCCATATCCGGAGCCGAGCGAACCCGCTGACTCTTATTACGTACTTAATTTTTTTTTTTGAACCTCTAAATCAAGTATACATAATAAAGCTTACTAAAATATTCTTTTGTTGCTTTCAAATCAAACAAAATTTGTAACTGTGTAACACATATATCATTATACAAACTGACACATCGGCTGATGGAGCCGCTGACAGACTGACTCCCGATACCCACGACTCTGTCTGCAAAGTCTCTAACATCAATCCAGAAATCCTAGCATACAAGCTCTGACTCGGCAACACTCCCAGGAACAAGTGGGGTCTACCAACTTCGCTGGAACTTCTTCTATACTAGCTTCAGCTTATCTAGGTGTACCTGCGCGGTATGAAACGCAGCCCCCGAAGAAGAGGGGTCAGTACGAGCAATGTACTGAGTATGTAAGGCATAAATGGTAACATAGTAAAAGATGAACATACGAATTTTAACTGTATGGGAATATAGTATGTATCATAAGATAAAGGAGTAACCTGTACATGTGAGTGCCCCTTAGGGCGGATGCCATGCATGCTTATCTGGTCATATCATATCATATCATAGCATATCATATCATATCATATCATATCATATCATATCATAGCATATCATATCATATCATAGCGCCGAACAACGACGGCTCGCCCACATAGCGCCGAAATACGTCGGCTCGCCCATATATCCCGCGTCCGGGATGATATAACGCCAGCTGACCAGGAGGCAATGCGTCTATAGCGCAACATATGTCCCTTCCCCTCCATATCTCCCTCCCTCCCCCCATGTACATATACATATACATATACATATATAGCATGTATGAGAGCCCAAAGAAAGTCATGTATCCATCGGAGTGACGTAAGGTCGGTAACCTCCGATTATATTATGGAATAGTCATGGGCGCCGTGTCCCACCTTGAAGGAACTAGTATTATAAGGCGAGACTATCAATGAAGAGTGTCATCATGAGAAAACCTAAAATAGGATCATAAGGCATCGTTTCATTTACTTGGAACCTTTAAAGTAGTCATTATCCATAATAGAGTTGAGATGTCAAGAAATAGTTTAGCATTTTCATATTGTCATATTCATGGTAGGAACATATCGTCAACATATCTATCATAGACATTTTCTCATATTTGACTTCATCGTTGTCATTATAAGATCATATTCATCATCTTAGTCATAAGAGCTTCCTATCTCTTAAAACTTGGTTTTCGGAAAATATGGACATTTTGAAAAAAACAATTATGAACTATTAGGAAAAGACTTATACCTTGGAGTCATAGACTTATAGCTTTTGCAAGTAAAGAAGATATAAAAAAACATTTGAGACATTACGACTTGGGGATCATGCCTTTGGAAGAAAAGAGACGAGCCTTACATACCTGTGCCGCGCCTTACTAGCTACGCTTATTCGTCCAACTTGTTAGTCTACATGCAAGAAGATTGACATTATCGTTAGAGTCATCGACATATACTTGTCTTAACCTTTCAAGTTCATTCACTTATGATCTGCCGAAATTTCGGCATCACCTCCCCTGTAAATACACCATCCCCAAGATTCTAACTCGGCCAAATTTTAATCAACAACAATCCGGGAATTCAACCCGGCCAAACTATCAACAACAATACCAACAAGTATTCTAGCAACACTTCGACATTCAATTCAATTCAATTCACATAACTTTCAAAACGATTTAATTGACATACTACTCCATCCAACACCTTCCAAATTTAACGAAACCAATGACAACCCATTTCCTTTCCTTCCAAACTCATGAACTACACACTAACAACATCATATTAACAACACCACACTAACAACATTACCTTCCATGCATGCAAGAACATTATATTCAATTTACATAAACTTCTAAAACAAGTTTCCAACAATTACCACTTAAACTAAAATTATTAAGCTTCCATTTTCCACCATAGATTTCATTACAACAATAACCAATATACTAAATAAAATTGACTCATTCTCTTCCATATTACACCACCACCACACGGCCACACTACCATTTATATACACGGCCACAACATGTTCAAAACAGCCCATAAACACAATAGCTTCAACACAACACTTTATGACCCTTTCTCCATAACTATTTTTTTTTTAACGCTTGCTAGACCTTCAAATAAACTCAACACAAGAGATGAGATGAATAAAATACCTTATACTTGAAGAAACTTAGCCACATCAATTTTCTCCAACGCCACACTTGAGTAGAAGCAAGAACAATCACCTTTCACGGACTAGTTTGGCGAAATCTTGTTAAATTCTTGATTTATCGGACTATAATATTTGGGAGAAGTTTTGAGAGAGTTCTAGGACTGTTTGGTATGTTAATATGCTGAAAAACAATGGTTGATGGGGGTATTTATAGCCCCTTGGGTCGGTTCCACCGACTTCTCTATGTGGGGCCCGCGGAACCCTTTTTGTCAGCTTGAGGTCTTGCTCTTAAAATGGCCATAACTTTTGATCCCGACATCGTGTGAGGGCCTACGACATACCGTTGGAAAGCTAATTCAATTATCTACAACTGTTATTTCTGGGGGTGTTCCCAAATTCCGAACGTATAATAGCGTTTTTGCCCCTCCAAGTCAGGTCATCCGAAAACGTATCATTAAATCATCCTTTTGGAGGGCTTACGTCCATATTTGGCTTAAGGGTCCTTCTTTGGACTTGCTCAACTTCACATGTACTACTCATATATCTCTTAATATGTCCTTTATAAAATTCCGACATGTGGCCCCCACCTTAACTTATGGTTACGAGGGCTATCATCAAGTAACTTGTTAACTGATTTACCCCATACCATCTCCAAATGTCATATATATACATTCTTGTACTCAGGTAATATAATCTTTATCCCTAATCCTTGTGTAACTTTTCTCTCCCTTGAGCTCATACTAAGTCGTCGACAATCTTGGTAACGCAAAATTTTTCGGGGTGTAACACTTCTTCAATATTTCCGCATCAATATTCTTTCATGAACAACTCATATGTTAAATAAAATAGAAACATGGTCTTATTTCTTACAAGTCAAAATTATTTCGAATTTTCCAAACGCGCAAAAAAAAAATACGGGATATAACATTCTCCCCCCCTTTAAAACATTCGTCCTCGAATGTTAAATTAACCTTATAGGGCTTTACAAGCATTGCGGGGGAGTTTCCCTTTTTATGAGTAGCACACATAAATTATTTACCAATCAATATAACAAACTCAGAAATTAGATTACCTATAGGTGTAGGAAACAAGTGAGGATATTTCTTCTTCATTTCATCCTCTGCCTCCCAGGTCATTTCTTCCCGGTTATTGTTCCGCCACAGGACTTTCACAGAAGGCACATCTTTGGTGCGCAGTCTCCTTACCTGCCGATCCAGAATGGCTACAGGCTGTTCTTCATAGGATAGCTCTTCAGTTACCTGAACATCTTCTATGGGAAATATTCTGGAAGGGCCACCGACACATTTACGGAGCATGGATACGTGGAATACCGGGTGCACTGCTTCCAGATCGGGTGGCAAGTCCAACTCGTAAGCGACATTCCCAATCTTTCGAACAATTTGGTAAGGGCCAATATATCATGGACTGAGCTTTCCTTTTCTGCCGAATCTCATTACGCCCTTCATAGGCGACACTTTCAGAAATACCCAGTCTCCAACCTGAAACTCCAAAGGTCGACGTCGTTTATCAACATACGATTTATGTCGACTCTGGGCCGCTAATAGTCGCTCTCGGATGAGTTTCACCTTGTCGACTGTCTGTTGGACCACATCTGGACCGATTAATTTAGTTTCACCCACATCAAACCAACCAATCGGAGATCTGCACTTTATACCATATAGGGCTTCATACGGCGCCATCTGGATGCTGGAATGATAGCTATTATTATAAGCAAATTCAATAAGTGGCAGATGATCATCCCAGCTACCTCTGAAATTAATAACACAGGCTCGTAACATATCTTCCAGCGTCTGAATAGTACGCTCGGCCTGTCCGTCAGACTGAGGATGAAATGTTGTACTAAGACTCACCTGAGTCCCTAATCCTTCCTGAAATGACCTCCAGAAGTTAGCTGTAAACTATGCACCTCTGTCAGAAATAATGGATATAGGAACTCCGTGAAGCCTTACTATACAGTCTGGCATAATCCTCAGTCGAATAAGTGGTCCTGACTGGAAGGAAATGGGCTGATTTGGTCAGCCTATCAACAATAACCCATATGGAATCGTACTTCCGGGAAGTGCGCGGCAAACCTGTGATAAAATCCATATTAATTATCTCCCATTTCCAAGCCGGAATTTCCATTTCCTGCAATAATCCACCGGGCTTCTGATGCTCGATCTTAACTTGCTGACAATTTGGGCACTGGCCAACGAACTCTGCAATGTCTCTTTTCATACCGTCCCACCAGTATAAATATTTGAGATCATGGAACATTTTAGTGGATCCAGGATGAATAGAATACCGAGCATTATGTGCTTCGCCCATGATTTGCCGCCGTAGCCCTGCAACGTCCGGTACACATAATCTGCCTCCATATAATAATACCCCTTCAGGAGAAATTTCGAACTGAGTCTTTTCTTTATTAAGGGCCACACTTCCGTACTGTACCAGAACAGGATCTTCGAACTGACGCCGCTTTATTTCTTCCATAATTGATGATTCAGCAACTTCTCGAACAGAAATCCCGGCATCTCCAGAATCTGCCAAACGAACTCCAAGGCTGGCTAACTGACGAATCTCATGAACCAATTCTTTCTTATCAGGCTGCACATCAGTCAAACTGCCCATGGACTTGCAGCTAAGTGCATCAGCTACCACATTGGCTTTCCCCAGATGATACAAAATATCGACGTCATAATCTTTCAATAATTCAAGCCATCTTCTTTGCCGCAAATTCAGCTCCTTTTGTTTAAAAATATACTGGAGGCTCTTATGGTCCGTATAACTATCAACGTGGACCCCATATAAATAATGTCGCCATATCTTCAAAGCATGAATCACCGCGGCTAATTCCAGATCATGAGTGGCATAATTCCTTTCATGCGGTCTGAGCTGCCGGGAAGCATAGGCTATGACTCGACCGTGCTGCATTAACACACAACCTATCCCAATACCAGAGGCATCACAATAAACGACGTACCCATCTGACCCTTCTGGAAGAGCTAAAACTGGAGCTGTAATTAATTTTTCCTTCAACATCTGAAAGTTGCGCTCACAGGCATCAGTCCACTAAAATTTTGCTGTCTTCTGAGTTAACTTTGTTAATGGTGCCGCAATAGAAGCAAAATTCTCCACGAACCATCTGTAATAACCGGCCAACCCTAGAAAACTGCGTACCTCTGTCGGTGTAGTAGGCCTGGGCCAATTCTGTACAGCTTCAATCTTCTGTGTATCGACCCGAATACTATCTGCTCCGGCAATATGCCCCAAGAATGCCACTGAGGTCAACCAGAATTCACATTTGGAAAATTTAGCATATAATTTTTGTTGCCGAAGTGTGCCAAGTACTGTTCTCAGATGATCTGAATGCTCCTCTGCTGATCGTGAATAAACCAAAATATCATCAATAAATACAATCACGAACATATCAAGAAACGGCCGGAATACCCGATTCATCAAATCCATGAATACCGCTGGAGCATTAGTCAGCCCAAAAGACATCACTCTGAATTCATAATGCCCGTACCGGGTCCTGAAAGCAGTCTTCGGAATATCTGCCTCTCGTACCCGTACCTGATGGTAGCCCGAACGCAAATCTATCTTCGAAAAATATTTAGCACCCTGCAACTGATCAAATAAATCATCAATCCGGGGGAGGGGATATTTATTCTTTATAGTCACCTTATTCAGCTGTCGATAATCAATACACATTCGCAGTGACCCATCTTTCTTTCTTACAAATAATACCGGCGCTCCCCAGGGCGATGTACTGGGTCTGATGAAGCCTTTGTCTAATAGATCTTTCAACTGCTCCTTCAATTCCTTCAATTCTGCAGGTGCCATTCTGTAAGGAGGAATGGATATGGGTTGCGTGTCTGGCAACAAATCTATCGTGACGTCTATCTCCCGTTCAGGGGGGAGACCTGGAAGCTCATCTGGGAATACATCTGGGAATTCATTAACAACTGGAGCTGACTGAAGAGTAGGTGTCTCTGCTTTAGTATCGTGCACACAGACCAAATGATATATATAGCCTTTCTGAATCATCTTCTTAGCCTTGAGGTATGAAATAAACTTACCCCTCAGCGATGCTATACTCCCTGACCACTCTATAACTGGTTCCCCTGGAAACTGGAAACGAACTACCTTTTTCTGGCAGTCAACATTAGCATAACAGGAAGCTAACCAGTCCATACCCATAATGACATCAAATTCCAGCATATCTAATTCTACCAGATCAGCTTTAGTGCAACGATCACATATAATCACAGAACAATCTCTATATACCTGCCTCGCTATAATATAATCCCCAACCGGTGTAGCTACTTCGAATGGCTTTATAGGTTCGGGTGTTATTCCAATTTTTTCCAGCAACGAGCGGGGAGATATATGATAAAGTAGAACCAGGATCAATCAATGCATATACAGATTGAGAGAAAACCAGTAATGTACCTGTAACGACATTTGGCGACGCCTCCTGGTCCTGGCGGCTAGCCAATGCATATATGCGGTTCGAAGGACCGCTAGAATCTGAAACACCGCCACGGCCTCGACCGTGGCCCGCCGGTGCCGGCATACCTCGCCCCGCAGGGCGCATAACTGGAGGAGTAGAGGATGAACCAGCGGCTGATCCCGTCGGCTGAACTGTACCACCAGATCCACTGGCCAACGGACAATCTCGCATGACATGACCCTGACGACCGCAAGAAAAACAGGCTCCTGTAGCTCGGTAGCACTCCCCTGGATGCGATCTCCCACAATAAGAAAAATGGGGCCTGGGTGGTCTGGACTGGCTGGAACCTCTGGTCATCTGCGAACCTGGTGCTTTAGAACTCTGGCCGGCCCCAGACGGTCCTGCACCATCAAATCGTCTACCGGTGGACTGTGTACCCCGGCCTGACGGAGGAGGATATCTGCCTGACTGCTGTGACTGAGGCTGTCCGCCTCGAAAATCTCCAGAATATCCTGCTGATCTGGCCCTCTTAAACTGCCTCTTATCTCGATCCCTACTGGGCTGCTCTCCCCTATGCCGGTTCCCCATCCCCTGGGCATAAGCCTGTAATCGGGCGATGTCCATATCAGTCTGCGATGCCATCGCCATACAACTGTCAACCAGGTAGCGGTCCAACCCTATCACGTACCGGTGCATCCGGTCAGCCATATCCGCTACTATAGCAGGTGCATATCGAGCCAAAGAATCAAACTCCAAATTATACTCACGAACACTTCGACCTCTCTGCCGCAACTGCAAAAATCTATCAACCCTCGCCCTCCGCAACGCCGGGGCAAAAATGGACGGAGAAAAGCGGCCACAAACTCGTCCCATGTAGCTGGGGGAGCACCCTCACCTCTGGACAGCTCCCAGGACTCATACCAATTAGCTGCGACATCTCGTAATCTGTGGGAAGCTAACTCAACGGACTCGGTCTCAGAAGCCCTGACCAGTCCCAATGAGCGCTGCATCTGCCGAATGAAGTCCTGGGGATCCTCCTCAGGCTTAGACCCGAAAAACTCTGGGGGGCTACATGTCAAAAAATCACGGACCCTCAGGCTATCACACCTATCATCATCATCACCTCTCAGCCCGCGTCTGCGAGCCTGTCCCGCTACCAAAGTCGTCAACAACTGTACGGCCTCCCTCAACGTCCTATCCCCCGCCCCTGGCTGAGGAGCTGGAGGCTCGGGCGCTGGAGCCTCTGGAGCTAATGATGGACCTGCTCCAGGCTCCGCCGGTGGTGGTGTAGCGGAACCCTCTGACTGGGGCACAACGTCGGGCAAATCCTGAGCACGAGCCCGGGTAACTCACTGCGCCTGACTAGTCTCTCCTAACACCGCCTTGCCCTTCTGGGCAGCCGTCGCCTTCTTCGGAGGCATCACTGAAAAACACAACAATCAATCAGAAAAGAATCGTCCTAATAGCACAGCTCTATCGCACGATCTAAGATTCAAAGAAAGGTAATACCCTAAATTCCCTGTAGCCTCCTGTTTATAGATATGGTGCACAACACACCGATAAACAAGACTCTACGAGACACGGCCTGTAGACATTCCGAGGACAAACCGCTCTGATACCACTTTTGTCACGACCCAGCTCCGTGGGCCGCGACTGGTGCCCTATTTGGACACCCCAAATAGACTTACATACTAACTCGTCATATTCCAATTTAACTCAGATTTCGTATTAATCATTTTTAAACAGATATGAAATCAAATATTATTTTAAGCGGTCGCGCGTGCAAAGATATCATATCAAGCCAAGAAGGGGCGGCGGAATACACCTCGCCGAATATATGCACATATACAAACATATGGGCCACTATGGCCGCCATAACAGACGGGACCGCATTAAGACGCAAATCATAACCAAAGCGAACACACATAGGACCTACGACCCACATATATGACTACAGGCCTCTACACACCAAAACGGAAACATATGACGGGACAGGGCCCCGCCGTACCCCAAATAGTCCAGATATATACAGAAACATATACATGACAAAAGATATATACCAAAATGTAGGATCCGGATCAAGAGGAGCGCTCTGTAATAGCAGAAAGTGTGGCCTACACTGGCGGGTCACGAAGCTCAGTACCTGCGGGCATGAAACGCAGCCCCCGAAGAAAGGGGGTCAGTACGAAAGATGTACTGAGTATATAAAGCATAGAGTACAAAAATCTAAACCATAACTGACATAAAAGGGTACAGGAAGTAAATACCGAACCAGTACATCAAAGTCTATTCTGAAAGCATATGTATATATAATGCAAATAAAAAAAAATCATGCATAAGGCTCAGGAACGTGGTCACCACTCCGACGCTGGTGCCACAACACAGCATACTCCAGAAGGTTTCAAATCTCCGTACAAACCCCGAACATAACATATCATCGCAACATATCGTATCATCAAATCATATCATAAGCCATATCACAGCATAACTCCATAAACGGTACCCGGCCCTATGGCGAGGTCTCGGGAACCGTAACGCATCATACTGCCGAATATGTCATAATACGCACGATCACAAACCGGCCCGGGAACCGGCGAACGATATCATAGTGGTAGGCACGAGCAGAGTAGTGCGGAAACCATATGCATATACACAATTAAATTCCAAGACTCGACAAATAAATACATATACATATATATTGAGATCAGAAAGCTCAAAGCAAGTATCGAGTCTGTCAGAATTAGTATATAAAAGGTGTGAGCCTTTAGATTTATAAAACTTTCGAAAAATACCTCATGGGCCATTTCCTGAAAATTTAGTATCATTCACATTAAGGAGCTTTCAAATAACTTATGGAGAAAATCAAACGGAGTCTTAAATTCATAAGCAAAAGTCCCCTTTTTATATTATACAAAAATAGATCAAGTACGACAAACGAAGGAATTCGCAGGACTAGTGGGCCCACCTCGGGCCAAGTCGAGGCGGCGTACGAAATTTACAAATATTAGACCGTATGGAGTCATCCATGAAAGCTTAGGAGTGATTCGGTCATGTTTATGAAAGTTACGAACGTTTGAACATTCTTTCCAACAAAATGTCAAAGTTCTAATTCAATTTTACTGAATGGAATAGTGCTAAAAGTAAACTCGGATTTCTATGAACAGAATATTCCCCGAGGCTCAAATCCAAACCTAGTATACCTAGGACATGCCAAAAGAAGAAAATGTGGGGCTATACATACCTTACTTGCGTCTTACGCTCGCCCAAACTCAACTCCCGTTTCCTCCAAATTCTACAATTGGTCATGGTTACCAAATATGAGTTTCAAGCTTTAAGAATTCAAACTAAAATCCCTATTCGTCTACCGAAATTTCGGCAGCACTTCCCCTATAAATTCAACATCCCCGAGAACTTTCTCGGCCATAATATCAACAATCAACACCCACAACAATACCAACAACATCAACAACCACAATAAAACACATTCTAACGTAATTATTCTTCCTTTCTACATAAGGCAACAACTTCCATTCCAACTTCACAATATCAAGCTAATATCAACATTCTCATATTCATTTACTAACTCAAAGTTATTCAAACATAATTCACTAACATTTCAAGCAATACTCAATGATTCAAGCAATCCCGCCAATTCCATATTCCATCCGAAACTTCAACAAATGCGACAAAACAACAAAGTCGCATTGTCTTCTTCCAAATTCATTAACAAGAGCATTAATTCACACTTTAGACCTTTACTTTCATAATTACATAAAAACTATATTAAAACACATAATTTCCCATAACAACATACATGCAATTTCAACGCCGACTTAAGTCGTTAAACCTTAATTTACGTCATAAATGCCACAATGACACAACTAACAAGCTAAATAAAATTTAATTCACTTCTCTCCTTCACCACTATGGCTCACGGCCATGTACACATCACACACACACACGCGCCATACACCCACACACCACAATTCCATAATCCTCATCTAATTCCGATCATTATAACATATACATTTCTTCCATAACATAAAAGAATAGAATTCTTACCTTTTTCTCAAATTCTCACTTGCCGCAAATGTTGTTTTCTCGCTTAACTAATTATACCACGTCGAAGAGCATCTTGAACTTGTTAAAAATTCGGGAAGGATGAGATTTTAGAATCAAAGTTGGAAGGCTAGAATTTTTTATTTGTTTTTCTCTTGAGCTTCGGCCGAATGGCCTTATGGAGGGGCTCTCAATTTTTTTGTTTTTCTTGAATCTTCTAGTTGAAGATGACTAATGGTCCCTTATATTTATCCATCACATGACTTAATTAATTCATGGGCTTAGATCCCTTTTCTTGGACCATGGCCGCCCAAGCCCTTAAATTGGGCCTCTAATTTGTGACTTTTTCTCTAGCCCAATTACTTGGTTCAATAATTTGTAATTCACGAAACTAATTTTCAAAATTTCAATTTTGCCCTTAGCCTTCTTCAATATTTCCGCATCAATATTCTTTCATGAACAACTCATATGTTAAATAAAATAGAAACATGGCCTTATTTCTTACAAGTCAAAATTATTTCGAATTTTCCGAACGCGCAAAAAAAAATACGGGATATAACAGGTTTCTTCTGAGGGTTTTCGCGATGAGGCACTTCGGGCACAGGTTTTTCTGGGGCATAACACCTTTCTGACCTGGTCATACCCTGAACCACAACAACTATTTCTTTATCTTTGTTGATCATCATTTGGTGAGGTGGTTTGATCACAAAGGGTTCATTCTCAATTGATCCTGATGCTTTGAGTATGAATGGATCGTTGTGAATTCAAGCGACTGTTGAGGGGTATTTGACCACGAAAGGCTCTCTTTTGGCTATGGCAGATATCTCAGATCCCTTTGTCAAAGGGTCTATCACTTCTTCTCGCTCTTGTAATGATAATGAGGCGACGGTGCTCTCTAATCCTTTAATATCTGACGAATTATCATTGGGCTTTCTTCCCATTCATCACCTCTCTCTATCATGTGAATTTGGTTTCCTCCATGCTTTGGGAGCGGATTTGTGTCCACATTTGGAGGTGTTAGCTCTAAGATGAGCTCATGATTGTCAATTATGTCCTGTAATTGGTTTCTTAGGTTTATGCAAAATTCAGTGGCATGGCCAGCTTGGTTAGAATGATAGGTGCAAGTGAGATCTGGCCTGTACCATCGATCAGTGGGGTTAGCAATTTTTGGTGGGGTGGCGCTTATTCAGCTGGCACCCCTTAGTTTGGCATATAGACTTGTCTTTGATTCTGGCAGAGGAGTGAATGCTCTCATAGGTTTCCTTTGGGGTACCTCATAGTTTGCCGGTGGAGGCTGGTTCTGGAAAGTCTAGTTTTACGGGGCTTGGTTATTAGGTGTTGGCATTCGATAATTTGGTCGTGGGGTTCGGTTTCTTGGTGCTGATATTTGATAGTTTTGTTGTGAAGCTTAGTAGTCGGGTTATGCGTAGCACACAGTCATTGGGCTATATTGGGGTTAGGTGGTTGTGTAGTTGGTTGGTGGAGGTGATTGGTAGTTATCTGAATTTCTATGGGTCATCTCTTTTCCTTGGCTTTTTGGACTAGTAGTTTTAGAAATGTAGGCCACGTCTTCTCTTTTCTTTTCGCCACTCATGGTGCCAGACGTGCCTAATCTGTTTAGTACACTAACAATCCAGCCGTTTTTAAGGCCATCTTCGATATCTTCCCTCACAGCAACTATATCTGTGAAAGAACTCCCTTTCATAGTTATCATTTTGTCAAAGCAATCAGCTTCTTGGTACCGTATGAATGCGGCTACCAGCTCAGCTTCGGTCATATGAGGTTGTACACGTGCCGCTTCATCTTTCCAGCGACTAGCATATTCTCGGTAGGTCTCAGTCAATTTCTGACAAATTTTCTCTAATGAGAAGCGATCAGGTATATTTTCCACATTGAAGCGAAATCTTTCCATGAATGAACTTGCCATTTCTTCCCATGTTTTCCACTGGCTAATATCTTGAGAGATGAACCATTCCATAGCCGTTCCTGACAAACTTCGACTAAACAACCTCATAAGCAAGGATTCGTTTACGCCACTTCCAACCAACTGGTCGTAGTGAGCCTTAAGTGGGCTCTAGGGTTTCCCGACCCATTGATATGATCAAATTTGGGAATTTGGAAGCCTTCAAGCAGACCCAAGTCTGGATGGATGCACGGGTCAGAGTATCTCAACCCTTCTTTCTTCTTAGAGCCATGCTCCAGCTCGGTAATTTTCTTCCCGATCTCCTTCTGTATTTTGTCTATTCATGCTTCAAATAAATTTTCATGTTTTCCAATTCTGGCGAAGAGTCAATATGGGTGACATGATCTTGAAAAGTGACATTTGGTTGTACGGGATAGGTCACTGGAACTCCAGTTTCCCGAGGGGCTTGGTAATCATTTGTGTTTGTTGTGAGGGCTGGTGTTTGAAAAGCTTGGGTATGGTGGGAGGAGCTCCCCACATGGTGGTATTTCGGCGTAGGGGAGTCTGAAAGGTAGCCCCAGTCTGGGATTGAGGGAAATGATCGGGAATTGGTAAATCTAGATTTGGGGAAGTGGGTGGAGGTCTCCTAGCCTCAGCATTAGTGGTATTTTTTTTCTCGGCCCTCAGGCGGTCTGCTTCTTCTCTGGCTTCAGCCAATTGTCTCATCAGTAGACTGACAGCCTCTTCAAGAGGCATTCCGGCTATGTCCGTTGTTGGGGTACCTTCTACTAAAGCATTTATGTTTGGTGGTGGAGTTTCAGGCATGTTTTCTTCTTGAGGGTTTAAGGACGCTGCGGCAGCTTTTGATCGAGTGACTTATGCCAGCGAATCGACCACTGTCTATAAGAGAAAACAACTCAAAAGCTTTCAAGTTAGCATTAGGTGTAAGTACGAAACACAAGATATCACGTTGTTCACAGTTTATAGAACACAAAATCATATACTTTATTTCAACTCCTTGATTGATTCACATTCCAGGGTATTTTGGTCTTTTTATATCTTTTGGGAATACTGATTTGTGGTAAATAGTTTGTATGGTTGATTTGCTTCTACCCATCCTATACTAAGGGGAATTTAGGTTTTTATTATAAAAGGACCAAGTCCTACATAGACTGCCTACGTATCCCACCAAAGGGAAATTAGGTCCATCTGTAGTTCAGGCATACACAGAAAGGTTTTTCCTATGCTACCCGAACTTAATTTTTCTACCCTGACCAGGCCTTATATAGGCTTTCCACGTATCCCCAATGGGACATCAGGTCGGCATGGTTCCATTTACATAAAAGGGAAAGGGATGCTCTATCTTATTGAAAGCGGTAAAGGGATACTTATGTTTTTCTGCCCAACCATACTAAGCAGGTCTTTATGGTTTTTTCCATCTTTATCTTCTATCCTTGTCTTCCTGTGACAATCCAAACATGGCCTTCATTCACGAGGCGTTCTAGGTCAAGCTTGAAATCCACACACTCTTCAATGTCGTGGCCGGGGCGGCCATAGTGATACACCCAAATCCTTTCTTCCGGGGATCTTGGGTGACCCTGGTAGGTTTGTGGCACCGCCCTTATCTTCTTGACGCTGCATAGTAGGGAGTGAATCCTGGCATATGACTCCTCCAATTTGGAAAAGTCGTTTCTCCAGAACCTAACCTTTGATATCCTTTCTGGGTGATTTCTTCTTTGATCATGAGTCAGGAGAGAGTGGGGCCCCCACAGTTAGCTAATTCTCCCTTGATTAATCCATTGGATAAGCTTTCTCTCTAATGCTACGCAATCGTTGGCAGTGTGACCTGATAGACCTCGGTGGTAGAGGCATTTTCTGTAACCCACAGAAAGAGCGTATAGTGGTAACAAATTTGGGCTTTGTGCGTACACCCCAATGCTCCCCAAAGTTTCCAAGAGTTCTTGTTTTGACAATTCTACTTGTGCACCCTAATTGTGTGATCTTGTGCCTTTAAGAACAATTGTCCATGAAACAGGAGGCTCCTCGAGCTGAGAGTCGCGTGGGTCTCCATAAACTTTCAAATTGGGTATAAGTAGCTCGTCTTTTCCATATAGTATTGGGTCAAGCCCTTCTTGTTGGCTTAGTGGGACATAACTCCCAAGTGGTGCTTCAAGCGTCTTCCCCCATTTTATTCGATTGGCAGGGTGTTGCATTGTTAGTTCCTCAACATAGATGTCACACCCTAATCTCGCTAGGGTGTGATGGGTACCCGACCCTTAATTAGGGCCGAACGAACCCTCCGACTCACGTCACACTCATAATCTCTTAAATCACAAATGAAATACATAGTAAAGGCTTTTAGAAACATTATTTTCATCGTTCTCAAATCAAGTACAATCTGTAATCATACGAATCTCATAACATGATGCTTAATGACACATCGGCTGGTGGAGCCGCTTACAAGACTGACGACCCACATACGTGACTCTGTCTGCAAAGTCTCTAACATCAATCAGAAATCATAACATATATACTCTGACTCGGCAACACTCCGGAAGGAAGTGGAGCTCACCAATCCCGCTGGAACACCTTCTAGCAAAGTCTTCTACTCATCTGGGTGTAACTGTGTGGCATGAAACGCAGCCCCGAAGAAAGGGGGTCAGTACGGAATATGTACTGAGTATGTAAGGCATGAAATACAGTAAAGAGGATCATAACTGAAATGGAGATTTACCAGAAACCAGTATGACTTTTAAAAACATCAATGTACTTATCTTTCGAAATGAAAATCATGCATGTCAACATCATACATCATATATACATATAACGTGCCCCGGCCCTCTAGTGAGGGACGCGGTGAGTAAAATCATCATATATATATATAACGTGCCCCGGCCCTCTAGTGAGGGACGCGGTGAACAATGCAGTGGAGTACGCACGAGAACATGCCCTGGCCCGGGACGCAGTGAAGGATACATTGAGGCATGCACGAGCAGAGTAGTGAGAAACTATATGCACATAAAACAATCTTAAGACTCGATGGACAAGTACATAAAACGACACTTGAAGGATCATAAGCACGTTTCAAGTCAATCCGGTTTAGTATGAGAAAGTTATGGACATTTTAGTACAGAAACCTTTACGAACGTTTCAAAGCAATCCGAGATCATTTATGAAAGTTAGGGACATTAAAACTTACAGAACTCTTTTAGGAACAGAAACTCTTTATGCTTATTCATTAATTAATCATACAATAAACTCGACTGTACTAAACATGCTCATGACAAGAAGTGAATAAGTATCATAAACAAGCTCGGAATCAAAGAATAGAGTAACCCCAAGGTGCATATCATACCTTACTTGGCTCTAGGACATGCCAAAAGAAAGAAAGAAGGGGTAAGCCTTACATACCTGTTCCACGTCCTATTAGCTACGCTTATTCGTCCAAACTTGCTAGTCTACATTCAAGAGAATTTACACAATCATTAGACTCATCGTCATACACTTGTCTTAGTCCTTCAAATAAATTCATTTATAATCTACCGAAATTTCGGCAGCATTTCCCCTGTAAATTCAACCAACCCCGAGAATTCAACTCGGCCAAATTATCAACAACAATCAGAGAATTCAACTTGGCCAAATTATCAACAACAATACCAACAATCATATCTCCAATTTCAACAATTAATTCAAAATGCATTCTAACACTAGCAACCCTTTCTACGCAATTCGACGGCATTTCGTTTATATTCAATTCAACCACATATAATCAAGCCAACATCAATACTTACACATTTAAGCACTAGCCTGAGAGCTTCCAAACAAGACTCAAGAACAATTAAACAATCCGCGCAATGTTCAAAACGGCCCAAACAATATACAACACCTCCCGAATCCTCTCAACTCAACCTAACCAACAACAACACATTCTTTCCTTCCAAATTCATGAAATATAACAACCACACGTTAACAATATCATTCATGCAAACATAAGAAATCATTCTAACGGCACATTAACTTCTACAATAATCCCACAACGATTACAACTTCATTTCAAGTCATCAAACCTTCATTTTCATCATGGAATCCACAACTACAACAATCAAAATACTAAATAAAATCAATTCATCATATCTACACAACACCACCCCCATTCGGCCATCACCTACACACACATATTTCACGAATTTCATCCTTTTCTACATACTACAATACTCACAAATCATCTATAACACATGAAAGAGAAGATTAAACCTTACCTTTCTCCACTTGTGTTCTCACTCGGCTAGGGTTGTGAATTGCCTAAATGAATGATTTGATTGCTTCAACAACTCCTCCATGTTAATAAGGGCCCTTCAATTGGTTGTAATTCTAGAAGAAAATATTTTTTTGTGATCAATTTCCATGGCTTCAAATTCAGCCATGGTGGCCGAATACTCTCTCCTTTTTTTTTTTTCTTTTCTCTTCAAGTCTCTTAAGTTAAATGATGAATGGTCATCTTCCATGTATATTTATGCTTAGTCCCCCAAATTCAAAGTAGACACATGTCCTCATTCTTGGCTTGAATTAATTGGTCAAGACTTGGGGTGGGGACCACACCCACACATCGCACGGCCAAGCCTTGTCTAGAGCCTTCAAGAATTTTTTATTTATTTTTTAATTTCCCTTTTTGCCCCTAGCCTTCCTCAATATTACCATGAACCACCTTGTGAATTCCCGTTTTACCCCTAGCCTTTCTCGATATTTCCACACTAATAACCAACTTGTGCATTAAGACAAACCGGAAAATAGTCTTGCCCTTAACTTACCACGACTACCTTGAAATATCCGGATGTACAAAATACGGGATATAACAATAGACTAGGAGAGTTTTTGCTTCTTTCATTTTCTCATTGGCCGCCTTAGTAGTTTGTATAGCTTCTTTCATTTTAGCAGTGGCTAAGGCCATTCTTTCATCCCATTGTCGGTTTTTCTCGCTTGCTGCTTCTATGCCCTCATCGTCACTGACTAGGTTGACATAAGGCGAAGTTGCACTCATCTGTCTGGAGTCTCCATTTCCTATTAACAAATCAACCTTTAAAAGTGGATCTAAATTTGTTTTGATGGTTAATTACCTTGGTTTTTCTTTTGGGTAGTGGCCGGAATGTGGACCAATCAAGAGTTTCGACAATATATATGATTTTCTCATAAAGCGGTTATATCAAGTTAGCATTTAGGCAATATATAATTCACTTTCCTATACCTCGTTGCTCTGAGGCTACTAGTGTATGAAGCAAAATTGTGTCATATATAAAACAAATGTATAGTTCCCAAAGATAAAATCCCTAGTTCTTTCATTAATGATATTTCCCAAGTGGGATTACAAGGATTTTAAAATAAATGCAATAATCAGAAAAAGTCCACTCCACGGACAGAAATCTACTCTCTATCATCTCGCGCCTTCTTGGCCCTTCGAAGTGCAGTCTAGATGGCTACATGTGCTGGCATCAATGCCGTCCCGATACATTCACCCCTCTGATCATCAGGAAATGACGTCCTCGTATCTATGGCTTCCTTAACAAAAGTGTCAAGCCATTCCAAGCTCTTCAATGAAGCCTCTACTTTGTTTGTCAAACTCTCAATTATCTTTTGATCATATTCTATCTTTACTTGATGATCCATTTCTCTTCCTTCCATTCGCCGTTTCATTCTCCTAACTTGGATTGCATTCACGGCTTCCCTATCCTTAGAAAATTTGTATAGATATAGTCCTGGAGCGGCAGTATCAGCTAACTCAGCCCTAAGCCACTCATAGTAATTTTCATCATGGCTTGGACTGTTTGGATCCTTATCCAACTTGTCTTCTCTTATTACATTCTTCCAATCGTTTTGAGCATCTTTTATTCCCTCGATGCGACCTTCTTCATAATCTCGTACAAACTCTCCCATATTACTCACATTCGGAATAACTTGTCTCATACCAAACTGTCTAAGAACTCTCAATGGTGCGTAGGGTCTGATTCCCCTAATGCCCATAAGTGGTAAATACGGACATCTCCGACTCTTAACACAAATAGTCTTGGAGTGAAAACCAGGTACCCTCCACTTGATGTGTTCTTCTCTCAATCTGGAAAAGATGTGAGCCCATCCTTTTTTATCCTGAACCCCGTAAGGCACAGCGACTCCCAAATCCTCTTCTCTTAAGGCCGGATCTCGGCGAGTAGGTAAGCCATTCCTATCCGAATGCTTAAGTATCCACCATTGGACTAAGAGGTTGCAACCTTGGAAGTAGTAGTAATGGTCGCGACATTTTCCCAAAGCTCAGTATATGTCTGATAGGATAATGGAGATGATGTCAAAATATTTGGTAAGCCCGTTTGTTGTTACTCCCCTAACAACAGCATAGGCAACAAAGACAACCCGGGTGTCAATAGCTAGGGAGGCATTTTGTGGAAATACCATGGTTCCCAATATACAAGTGATAAAGGCTAGTGTTTGATGGGCTTCCCAGGATTGGGGTGATGAAAACTCAAATATGTGGTCCTCGTACCCCTGTTTGGATGAATACCTCCCATATAACTCTCTGAAGGCTATAGTGGGTCCCTGCGCCCAGTCGGCTTTGTTGACAGCAAATATGTCTTTGATTTCTTTTGGGGTGGGTTTGTGAAGGATAAGGATATTTTATGCCAATTTCATATTGGATCTGTTAGCACTTCCTACACTCTCCAGAACATCTCTAACCTCTTCCAAAGTGGGAGTCATCTCTATTTCCCCGAATCTGAACACCATTCTGTCGTTGTCCCAATAACCGGTAATGATCTCTAGCAAACCCGGATCCCCAGTCATATTCATTAATGATGGCAGATGCCCTACACAACTCTTAATTTCTTTTTTCTGATCATTAGTCAAATCTTTTCACCACATTACTAAACCTAGTGGTGGACCCACAACCATATCAAACTGCACATCAAGAGACATCTGCAAAACATAACAGTGTTAGTTCCCTGCCCCTAGGAACAACAATTTATTTCACACTTGGCACAATAATGCTTCCAGATAGCAAATAGTGGGATGCAGTGTCTTCAGGTTTTTACACCATTTGAACATAGTAGGGTGTCTTTCCTGTCCGATTCAGGTAGGTTCGATACCCAAACCGGTCTATTGTCAATATGCGCTATATCAATAAGGATTTGGCTTCGCTCTACGCTAATTATTCTAGAGTGGTTTTCAAACGAATGACATAGGTTACCCAAGCGGACAAGCTGGGGGTAGGCTCTCTAAGGCTGTGGGATGACCGCATACCCACTCGACCTTAGAGACCTCCAAAGAATATATTAAAGGTTGTTTAGTGAAGGTATGACCGCAGCCCATCCCGCGTCATCATCCTTTGAAAAAATATAAAATAAATGCCAGGAGTGGCGGAGTATGCATACATAAATGACAGTTATATTTTGCGAAAATTTAAACACATAAACAATTTATAACACTTAAATAATGTATATCATACAAACACACAAACAATTGGAACCCTTATGGTTATAACCTTAAAAGTCCCCAGCAGAGTCGCCATCTGTAGCGGGCGTTGGGATTTTAAGTTTTAACGACTCGCACATGCCTCATAAAAGAAGGGTGGTGTCCCGGGAAAGTACGGTTGTCAATCGTACCGGGAAAGTCGAAAAAACCCACCAACTACTTAATGGTGCTCTAAAGGATACATTTTAGAGTCGCCACCTAATTTTTAGGAAATTATAAAAACCGATTCGAAAAGGGTTCATTTAAAACTATTATTTAATAGAAACCTAATCTACCAAAGTCTGGGTAAGGGTTCTGGTGATCCCCCGGGGAAGGTGTTAGGCACCCCGGTATTAAGGATCCGCTCGATTCCGGTTTACCTACGGGTTCTAATATTGTGCCTTATGATTATAAGTGTTTTTTTATAAAAAAAAAAAAAGCTTTAGTCTAGATTTTCGCAATAAGGTTAGTCATTTTCATGCAAAAAATACGTTTTTCAAGAAATCAATGAAGTATAGTTTTGCCCAAAATTGGGCATAGGGTGTCGGACTAGAACACCTAGGCTAATACTAGAAGGCTTTTAGCCTAAGTAGGACTCCACGTAAGTCCACCCAAAAACTGTGGTGGCCCAAAAACTGTTGAATGAGCTGAGTGTCAAGAAAATTACTGCCTCGGAGTGCCCCTAAACTCATGGTCAAGCCATGAAAACCTGACTCTCTTCCTCCAACCCCTGTTACCATGGCCCGCATCCTGCCGCTGAGCTTGAGCGGCTACTAACTGGGTCAGCAAAAGGATGGTCTGCCTCATCTCCTGGCTTGAGGTATCTGGGGAGGAACTGGGGGTGGTGGAGCTAAGGTTGGGACTCCCCTTTGCTCCTCTGGAGTGGGCGAAGTATGAGAGAACCAAAATAGGGCCTTACTCTGGGGCTCGCCCTTCTCCATATCCGTAGGCGGCTCTCGTTCAGTCCACTCTTCGACCACTATCTTGCCCTTTTGGGCTGCTGTAGCTTTTCCTTTCATCAACTTTGCTTAAAACATAATGCCCGGTTAGGGAAAAAGGGAATTCTTATATTATAGCTTTATCGCACGATCTACGAAGAAGAAAGACGGTCATCATTCCTAAATGCCTCGCAACCTCTTGTTTATAAGTGTGGCGCACTTCACACCCATAAACAAGACTCTACTGGACGCGGCTCGTAGACACACCCTAGGACGGAACAGCTCCGATACCACTTTTTTCACAACCCAACCAGTGGGCCATGATGGGTACTCGGAGCTAACTACCGAGCACCACTCATCATGCTAACCATCATACCCAACCTGTACACACGTAACCACCAAGGCAATATATATATATATATATATATATTGCCTTGGTGGTTACGTGTGTACAGGTTACGTAATATACACTAGGGTGATCATAAGACATCCACTACCCACACATATGTATCTACAAGCCTCTAACTAGAGTACTGAACATAAGGACGGGACAGGACCCCGTCGTGCCCGAATATATACACAAAAGAATATACCAAGAGATGGAAACTCCGAAGTAGGGGAGTGCTCCTGTAAATCTACTGAGTAAGCTCCCAAGCGTCTGCGCCGTCTCTCTATCTACCTGTGGGCATGAACACAGCATCCAAATGAAAAGGATGTCAGTACGAACAATGTATTGAGTATGTAAGGCATACATGGTAACATAATAAGGGAATATAGAAAGCATAAGAAGAAAAGATAACTGTAACTGCTTGCCTCTTGAGGCGGAATCATGCATGCTCACGTTTACCTTTAAAATATATCATACATACATACATAAGCTTTTTGAAGCAATAACATCATTAGCTCGCATCCGGGCCTCCCGTGTCCGGGGTAATCATTTCACGCCGCCCACTAGTGGTGTTGTCATCATCCGTAAGCCGCCCGCCTTAGCGGTGTCATGTTCGGACAAATAGGCGCGGTGTTATTATTATCCATAAGACGCCCACCGAAGTGGTGTCATGTCCGGCCAAATAGGCACTGTTACACCTCGGAAAATTTTCCGTTCATGCACAGTGAATAGACTGACGAAGGGCGCGACGAATATGATGTTTTGATAAAGTAAGAAATAACATTTGATGATTAGATTTCAAAGACATGGGAGGTAGGAGACGAAAGTTGCTAAGGAAAACAAGGTATATGTTGTGTGTCAGGCAGGATTTAAGAGTATCGAATTAATAATGGCTTGATGATATTTTGGAGAAGAGTTATAATGTCCCTTAGATTGTTAACGAGGTGTTAAACAAGTGCGAAGAAGGTTCCATAAGGATTTGAGATCAAACGAAGTGACGAGAACAAAATCGGAAAAGAGACAGATTATAGGACCAATCATACGGTCCGTATAATATTATGCGGTCCGTATAATGGTCCGCAGGATCGTCACAGTGAAGGTCCCTCACTGATGGGATTATATGGTCACTTATATGGACCGTATAAAATTATACGGACCGTATAATGTGTCGTATAATGGTCACAGAATGAGTTGTTGATGGGGTGATTTCACGGTCACTTATACGGACCGTATAAAATTATACGGACCGAATAATGTGCCGTATAATTGACACAGAAAGGGATGGTTGCTGAAGCGATTTCACGGTCACTTATACGGACCGTATAAGTGTCCGTATAATGATGTCGGGACAGATTTTTAATTTATAAAAGAACACCCCAAGTTCATTTAATTCATTTTCATTTTCATTCTCCACAACTCAAGGCTTCTCTAGAACCTTCCACACTCTTCATATACAAGAACCCAAGAGAAATTAATGATCAACTTCTTCAAATAAAGAGAAACAAGTGCAAGAAACTCACTAGGGTTCATCTAAGGCAAGAAATTTCATGGGAAGTGGAACTAGGGTTTTGCTCAAGTGAAGTATTTCCACTTAAAGTTCATTCCCACACTATCAAAGGTAAGTTTTATGGTATTTCCATGTTATTTAAGGTGTTGAAAAGTTGAAACACTTGGATTGTAGGAGGATATAGGAAATGGGTCATCAATGTGGGAGTAGTGCCATTTTTGAGTAGTAGTTTGGAGTGAATCATGAATAGTGATATCTTGTGATTGTAATTACGTTATGAATGATGTTAAGAGCATGATAGAAACATTAGATGAGAATGAATGTAATGTTGTGCTATGATCATGATTATGGATGGCCTTGAGAGGAAATTGTGGGGAATGGATAATGATAAATTTGATAAAAGTTATTGATGATGATATTATGAATGTTGTTATTGACGTTTGGGAGTTGATATATGATATGGGGAAAGTAGTATAAATAAAGGAGACGCTGCTCAATTTTCTCTAGCTTAGGTTCAAACACGCTTATGTTATCGATTACCTAATATGAGTATGAACTTTCTTGAAGGTAGAAACGCGAGCAACGAAGAAGAATGATCAAACGATAGAATAGCTAAATGAAAGAGGTATGTAAGGCTAGTCCCTTCTTTCTAAGGCATGACTCCTATGGCATGAATCCTCCTATCTTCCATGATTTTCCTACATATCGGAAATTATGAGTCTACGATTATAAAGAGCTTCATACAAGGTAAAGAAAAGTGATACGTTACGAGCATGATAATACTGATGATGAATCTAAGTCTAGAAGTCCTCAAGCTCATGATATGACATTCCTATGAAGCTAATGATCATCATATGATTCCTATGATATTGTTTCCCAACCTCTCCATGACTTTCTTACATTCCGGGAACTATGAGTCAGCATTGATAAAGAGCTTCTTATGAGATAAAGATGAGAAATATGTCATGAATACGATAATGATGATGATAAGTTTAAGCCTAGAGATTCTAAAGCAAGATACGAGGTCTATGAAGTAAATAATCCTATTTACGATCCCTTGATGTTGTTCATGGTGTACACTCACCTTAAAATGTTAGTTCCTTCAAGGTGAGATATGATGAATATGATCACTCCATAATGTAATCGGGGGTTCTCGACCTTATGTTACCCCGATATTATTATAGGTTGTCTATAAGCTCTAATGCATGTCCTATGACCAATGTCCCAAAAAATTACGAGTCTACGTTCATAGAGGAGCTCGTATGAGATAAAGGCAAGAGATATGCCATAGATACGATGATGGTAATGATGAGCCTAAGTTAGAGATTATAAAGTCTATCGTACGATATTTTTACGAAGTTCATGCTACGAGTATGATATGATTTTCATAGATTGTCTTTAAATTCAAATGCATGCTCTATGAAAAGTTATGATAAGCTTATGAGATGTATGTTATGATAAAAGATTTCCATAGTGATAATGATAACGATGAAGATGTTAATAGTGATATTAATAACGATGACGATGTTAATAGTGATAATGATAATGATGACGATGATAATAGTGATGACGCTAAAGATGTTTATGGGCTTTTATGTATATGTGCCTGTGTATGGCTACTATGAAACCTCGAGCTTATATGGCCGGGTAGAATATATATATATATAATGCGCGCGCACCACTGCAGTTGGGTACGTATACCACTGAGCCTTGGTAGGGCCAGGTACGCATAACACCAAGCTTTATTATAGCTGGGTACGTAAGACACCGAACCTATATGGTCGGGTATGATACTGCTATGTATTCAAATGTATGAAAATCCCGGGAGGCATGTATGTGATATTGTCGAGCCACTACGTGGCCGAATACGGATAATGTTTAATGTGTATGAGCAGATACGGTACTATATATATATATATATATATATATATATATATGATACGATGATGTATGCGCTACGATGATACATGTACTAAGATTATATATGATATAGGCATGAAAGGTATCCACCCTTAAAAGTTACACAGGTTATATCTACATCTTGCGTCATATGATTTCTCTATTATGTTCATTTCATTCATGCCTTACATACTCAGTACAATATTCGTACTGACGTCCATTTTATTTGGACATTGTGTTCATGCCCACAGGTAGACAGGGAGGCGACCCAGATTTATAGAAGCCGATAAGCAGACTTTTGAGAGCACTCCATTATTTCGGGAGGTGCCACTGATTTGCTATTGTGTGTATATATATGTTTTGGGCACGACGGGGTGTCCCGTCCATATGTCTAGTACTCTAGTAGAGGCTCGTAGATACGTATGTGTGGGTGGTATGGTCTCACAATTTTTCCACGTGAATATATGTATTATGTGGATAGCCAAAGGGCTTATGTATATAAAGGTAATTATGTTTCAAATGAAAATGGTTTTTCCTACGAATAGAAGTGTGAGAACAATTAATGAATGCAGAATGAGTATGATGAGTAATAGAATGAGTGGTGCTCGGTGGTTAGCCCCGGGTAGCCTCTTATGAAGCATGCATAAGAGCTCAAATAAAAGTTGTACTCTATCGGAGTGACGTAAGGTCAGTAACCTCCGATTACATTATGGAACATCATGATCGTCATGTCTCACCTTGAAGGAACTAGCCTTATAAGGTGAGGCTATCAACAATGAATAGCATCAAGGAGTCATGTCAAGATCATTAGCATCATATCATTATCATAGAACATATCTCATCTCTATCTCGTAGGAAACGTTTTGTACTCTTTAGCTTTCATCTTTTGGAATGTAAGAAGGTCATGGGAATTACTGAAAGAAATCACAATATATAAGAATCATGCCTTTGAAAGGAGGGCTAGCCTTACATACCTCCATGTCTCCTCAACAACTAGCGTTCTCCTTCCAAGCTGACGATTCTACATTCAAGAGAATTTGTATGAGGATTAAATAACTGGGAACATACTTAGGCCTCAACTAAAACAACAAAGGGCTAACGAAAATTAGGCAGCATTTTCTTTGTTTCAACAACCTTCTCTATTTAATAAACAACTCCCAAACGTCGATAATAACACCCACGATACTACAATCGATAAACTTCATCAGGGTCAACATTATTCAATCCTTACAATGCCCTTCCAATGTCATCCATAACCAAAACTATGACATAATACCATATATATTCCCATATAATACTCCTTTAACATCATTTGCATTATTCACAACAAGATTACACTCATGGTAAGTCAAGAACTATGACTCAAGTCAAGTTACCATTCAAGAATTCCACTATTTCCATATTTGAACTTCATACGCTACTTTATTCCATAATCCAAGTCTTCCCACCACTCCATATTCTTAATAACATGAATAAAATGTGAAACTCACCTTTGATCACATAGGAATGGGCTTTGGATGAAAATACTCCACTTGAGAGAAAATCCTACTTCAATACCAAAGAGATTCTTGGTTTCCACAAGCCCTAGTGAGTATCCTTGCACTTAATTCTACTAATTCTTGGTGTTTACTCCTTGATTTCTCTTGGATATATGATGATATGATGAGAGAATTTTTCTAGAACCTTCAAAACTTGAAGAGAGAATGAAATCTGAAAATTTGGGGCATGGCTCGTCTATTTATAGCTGAAACTGGAAAGTTCCAGAGAAGCGGTTTGACGACCCGTCGACGTGTCGACGTTCCGTCAACTTGCTTCGTCGATTTGCACCTGAGAATGTCTTATTGTAGAAACATGTTGACAGTTGGGTCGAAGGTCCCATCGACGTGTCGAAGGTCCCGTCGACGTGTCGACGGTCCGTCAACTTGGTCCGTCGACTGGCTCCTGCAGGTCTCAGTCTGCAGAAACATATTGATGGTGTACAGTGACGGTCCGTCGACACTAACTGGTGTCTGCAGAATTTCCTGAATCAGTTCAGATGGTGTCGATTCGATCCGTTCAACTTCTAACCAGTAAATTACTGGGAATACCTGCGACGAATATGATGTTTTGATAAAGTAAGAAATAACATTTGATGATTAGATTTCAAAGACATGGGAGGTAGGAGACGAAAGTTGCTAAGGAAAACAAGGTATATGTTGTGTGTCAGGCAGGATTTAAGAGTATCGAATTAATAATGGCTTGATGATATTTTGGAGAAGAGTTATAATGTCCCTTAGATTGTTAACGAGGTGTTAAACAAGTGCGAAGAAGGTTCCATAAGGATTTGAGATCAAACGAAGTGACGAGAACAAAATCGGAAAAGAGACAGATTATAGGACCAATCATACGGTCCGTATAATATTATGCGGTCCGTATAATGGTCCGCAGGATCGTCACAGTGAAGGTCCCTCACTGATGGGATTATATGGTCACTTATATGGACCGTATAAAATTATACGGACCGTATAATGTGTCGTATAATGGTCACAGAATGAGTTGTTGATGGGGTGATTTCACGGTCACTTATACGGACCGTATAAAATTATACGGACCGAATAATGTGCCGTATAATTGACACAGAAAGGGATGGTTGCTGAAGCGATTTCACGGTCACTTATACGGACCGTATAAGTGTCCGTATAATGATGTCGGGACAGATTTTTAATTTATAAAAGAACACCCCAAGTTCATTTAATTCATTTTCATTTTCATTCTCCACAACTCAAGGCTTCTCTAGAACCTTCCACACTCTTCATATACAAGAACCCAAGAGAAATTAATGATCAACTTCTTCAAATAAAGAGAAACAAGTGCAAGAAACTCACTAGGGTTCATCTAAGGCAAGAAATTTCATGGGAAGTGGAACTAGGGTTTTGCTCAAGTGAAGTATTTCCACTTAAAGTTCATTCCCACACTATCAAAGGTAAGTTTTATGGTATTTCCATGTTATTTAAGGTGTTGAAAAGTTGAAACACTTGGATTGTAGGAGGATATAGGAAATGGGTCATCAATGTGGGAGTAGTGCCATTTTTGAGTAGTAGTTTGGAGTGAATCATGAATAGTGATATCTTGTGATTGTAATTACGTTATGAATGATGTTAAGAGCATGATAGAAACATTAGATGAGAATGAATGTAATGTTGTGCTATGATCATGATTATGGATGGCCTTGAGAGGAAATTGTGGGGAATGGATAATGATAAATTTGATAAAAGTTATTGATGATGATATTATGAATGTTGTTATTGACGTTTGGGAGTTGATATATGATATGGGGAAAGTAGTATAAATAAAGGAGACGCTGCTCAATTTTCTCTAGCTTAGGTTCAAACACGCTTATGTTATCGATTACCTAATATGAGTATGAACTTTCTTGAAGGTAGAAACGCGAGCAACGAAGAAGAATGATCAAACGATAGAATAGCTAAATGAAAGAGGTATGTAAGGCTAGTCCCTTCTTTCTAAGGCATGACTCCTATGGCATGAATCCTCCTATCTTCCATGATTTTCCTACATATCGGAAATTATGAGTCTACGATTATAAAGAGCTTCATACAAGGTAAAGAAAAGTGATACGTTACGAGCATGATAATACTGATGATGAATCTAAGTCTAGAAGTCCTCAAGCTCATGATATGACATTCCTATGAAGCTAATGATCATCATATGATTCCTATGATATTGTTTCCCAACCTCTCCATGACTTTCTTACATTCCGGGAACTATGAGTCAGCATTGATAAAGAGCTTCTTATGAGATAAAGATGAGAAATATGTCATGAATACGATAATGATGATGATAAGTTTAAGCCTAGAGATTCTAAAGCAAGATACGAGGTCTATGAAGTAAATAATCCTATTTACGATCCCTTGATGTTGTTCATGGTGTACACTCACCTTAAAATGTTAGTTCCTTCAAGGTGAGATATGATGAATATGATCACTCCATAATGTAATCGGGGGTTCTCGACCTTATGTTACCCCGATATTATTATAGGTTGTCTATAAGCTCTAATGCATGTCCTATGACCAATGTCCCAAAAAATTACGAGTCTACGTTCATAGAGGAGCTCGTATGAGATAAAGGCAAGAGATATGCCATAGATACGATGATGGTAATGATGAGCCTAAGTTAGAGATTATAAAGTCTATCGTACGATATTTTTACGAAGTTCATGCTACGAGTATGATATGATTTTCATAGATTGTCTTTAAATTCAAATGCATGCTCTATGAAAAGTTATGATAAGCTTATGAGATGTATGTTATGATAAAAGATTTCCATAGTGATAATGATAACGATGAAGATGTTAATAGTGATATTAATAACGATGACGATGTTAATAGTGATAATGATAATGATGACGATGATAATAGTGATGACGCTAAAGATGTTTATGGGCTTTTATGTATATGTGCCTGTGTATGGCTACTATGAAACCTCGAGCTTATATGGCCGGGTAGAATATATATATATATAATGCGCGCGCACCACTGCAGTTGGGTACGTATACCACTGAGCCTTGGTAGGGCCAGGTACGCATAACACCAAGCTTTATTATAGCTGGGTACGTAAGACACCGAACCTATATGGTCGGGTATGATACTGCTATGTATTCAAATGTATGAAAATCCCGGGAGGCATGTATGTGATATTGTCGAGCCACTACGTGGCCGAATACGGATAATGTTTAATGTGTATGAGCAGATACGGTACTATATATATATATATATATATATATATATATGATACGATGATGTATGCGCTACGATGATACATGTACTAAGATTATATATGATATAGGCATGAAAGGTATCCACCCTTAAAAGTTACACAGGTTATATCTACATCTTGCGTCATATGATTTCTCTATTATGTTCATTTCATTCATGCCTTACATACTCAGTACAATATTCGTACTGACGTCCATTTTATTTGGACATTGTGTTCATGCCCACAGGTAGACAGGGAGGCGACCCAGATTTATAGAAGCCGATAAGCAGACTTTTGAGAGCACTCCATTATTTCGGGAGGTGCCACTGATTTGCTATTGTGTGTATATATATGTTTTGGGCACGACGGGGTGTCCCGTCCATATGTCTAGTACTCTAGTAGAGGCTCGTAGATACGTATGTGTGGGTGGTATGGTCTCACAATTTTTCCACGTGAATATATGTATTATGTGGATAGCCAAAGGGCTTATGTATATAAAGGTAATTATGTTTCAAATGAAAATGGTTTTTCCTACGAATAGAAGTGTGAGAACAATTAATGAATGCAGAATGAGTATGATGAGTAATAGAATGAGTGGTGCTCGGTGGTTAGCCCCGGGTAGCCTCTTATGAAGCATGCATAAGAGCTCAAATAAAAGTTGTACTCTATCGGAGTGACGTAAGGTCAGTAACCTCCGATTACATTATGGAACATCATGATCGTCATGTCTCACCTTGAAGGAACTAGCCTTATAAGGTGAGGCTATCAACAATGAATAGCATCAAGGAGTCATGTCAAGATCATTAGCATCATATCATTATCATAGAACATATCTCATCTCTATCTCGTAGGAAACGTTTTGTACTCTTTAGCTTTCATCTTTTGGAATGTAAGAAGGTCATGGGAATTACTGAAAGAAATCACAATATATAAGAATCATGCCTTTGAAAGGAGGGCTAGCCTTGCATACCTCCATGTCTCCTCAACAACTAGCGTTCTCCTTCCAAGCTGACGATTCTACATTCAAGAGAATTTGTATGAGGATTAAATAACTGGGAACATACTTAGGCCTCAACTAAAACAACAAAGGGCTAACGAAAATTAGGCAGCATTTTCTTTGTTTCAACAACCTTCTCTATTTAATAAACAACTCCCAAACGTCGATAATAACACCCACGATACTACAATCGATAAACTTCATCAGGGTCAACATTATTCAATCCTTACAATGCCCTTCCAATGTCATCCATAACCAAAACTATGACATAATACCATATATATTCCCATATAATACTCCTTTAACATCATTTGCATTATTCACAACAAGATTACACTCATGGTAAGTCAAGAACTATGACTCAAGTCAAGTTACCATTCAAGAATTCCACTATTTCCATATTTGAACTTCATACGCTACTTTATTCCATAATCCAAGTCTTCCCACCACTCCATATTCTTAATAACATGAATAAAATGTGAAACTCACCTTTGATCACATAGGAATGGGCTTTGGATGAAAATACTCCACTTGAGAGAAAATCCTACTTCAATACCAAAGAGATTCTTGGTTTCCACAAGCCCTAGTGAGTATCCTTGCACTTAATTCTACTAATTCTTGGTGTTTACTCCTTGATTTCTCTTGGATATATGATGATATGATGAGAGAATTTTTCTAGAACCTTCAAAACTTGAAGAGAGAATGAAATCTGAAAATTTGGGGCATGGCTCGTCTATTTATAGCTGAAACTGGAAAGTTCCAGAGAAGCGGTTTGACGACCCGTCGACGTGTCGACGTTCCGTCAACTTGCTTCGTCGATTTGCACCTGAGAATGTCTTATTGTAGAAACATGTTGACAGTTGGGTCGAAGGTCCCATCGACGTGTCGAAGGTCCCGTCGACGTGTCGACGGTCCGTCAACTTGGTCCGTCGACTGACTCCTGCAGGTCTCAGTCTGCAGAAACATATTGATGGTGTACAGTGACGGTCCGTCGACACTAACTGGTGTCTGCAGAATTTCCTGAATCAGTTCAGATTGTGTCGATTCGATCCGTTCAACTTCTAACCAGTAAATTACTGGGAATACCTGCTGGTACATTTGCACACGGGGTAAGGCACTTTCTACCTTAACTTTCTCCAACGAGCTTCCTTCTCTAGCCTCAAATGTCTTTGAAATCTTAATTAGAATCATGAAGTATCCCTTCTCACTCGTAGGGGCATCCTATACACCTTAACTCGCATTAGCCCATTCACCGCACAACATCCGAAATTTCGAGGTGTAACATATACCCTCTGTATACCTCCCACTGTGCCCAGATTTTTCTAAGTGTTAAGACAGTGAAGATATACTAGATCCATACACTAGTATACAAATGGTGTAGGGGCAAAACCTCCTCCAAATGGAGGGCATACCCTCTAAATTTTCACAAATAATCTAGGAGGAGAATATTCATAACCAAACAACCACAACACAGTAAAGAGAACACAGAAATGGGGGAAGTACCATACAGTGCAAATAGGAACTAGAGAGGCAATGCACATAAGCCAAGCAAACACACTCAGAACAGGGAAACACAATGATAATGCATATGTCAAGCAACATTGATTTAGTAAAGATTTTGGGTTCAATATATCTAATACCAAGCACAGGTCAAGTAGAACAATCAGATGTAGTTCCAGAACTTTAAGTGTAAAGGCTAGGTTTTGAGATGAATGAAAAATTTAACAAGTAAGAGACTTCAATAGCTAGTTTTAGTAAGTTAGAGGTCATAAAAAAAAGCCAAGGTTCAAGTAATGCAAATTGAGAGAATTGTCAATATTCACAGGAGAGAATACAAGATTCAAGTAGTTAAGTTTTATAAGTGTGAGGCTCAGCAAAGGAAGTTGAAGAGCTACAACTTATGCAGAACTTTGAATGAATGGCTACAGGTGCAGAAATGTAACAACACAAGGCAGAAATGATCACAAAGCACCTAGCATACAGACTGCAATTATGGGGAACCAGCAGGACCTTAAGACTTTCAATAGTAGTTAGATAGGAAAAGGTTCAGTTTAAGACAATGAATTATAATTTAGATGGCATATGTACATGTAGTTAAGAAGGTGAGGCAGTTTAACCACCTAAAGGACCTCAGGTGCCATTTTTCAGCAAGAAATCATAGTTTCAGATATTTTTAGACTCAAGCAATGAAGGACAAGTAACACTCAAGGCACTTGGACTTACATAGTTACACATGTTGAGTCTACGGTCCGTATAAGTGACCGTATAATATTACCAGGGACTGACCTTCTCTGGAACTATTATACTGACCCTTATACGGACCGTATAAGTGATCGAATAACTCCTTTCTTCCAAAATTGTTCTCGTCGATTCATTTGATCTCAAATCCTTATGGAGACTTCTTGGCACTTGTATAATACTTCATTAACCATCTAAGGGGCCCTATAGCTCCTCCTCAGGACATTACTAAATACACATTAACTCGATAATTGCAAAACCTTCCCAAACACAGCTTACTCTTCACTTCCTTCGACGAATTTAGTTCACCGGTTCATATGACTTCAAAATCTTATAGTATACACATTAAACAACCAATTACTCTCCTTCATGTCATAAGGACTTCATGTTCACCTTAAGCTTGCGTTAGTCTATTTACAGCACGACAACTCAAAATTTTCGAGTTGTAACACTGGCGGAATGCTTGGAAGCTCATCTGAAAACACCTCTGGGAACTCATTAACCACAGGGACAGGCTGAAGGGTCGGTGACTCTGGTTGTTCGTCCTGAACCTGAACCAAGTGATAAATGTACCCCTTTCTAATCATCTTCCTTGCCTTAAGGTAGGAAATAAACCTACCTCTCGGCGAAGTAGCCTTGCCCTTCCACTCAAGGACTGGCTCACCCGGAAACTGGAATCGTACTATCTTCGCTCTGCAATCAACATTAATGTAACAGGAAGCCAACCAATCCATACCCATGATCACATCGAAATCAATCATGTCTAACTCAATCAAATCTGCTAAGGTATGGTGATTACAAACTATCACTACACAGCCTCGATATATCCGCCTAGCTATGACTGGATCACCAACTGGTGTTGACACCTCAAACGGTTTAATCGATTCAGGTTCTATCCCAAACTTGCTGGCGACAAATGGAGTAATATATGATAAAGTGGAACCTGGGAAATCACTGCATACACATCATAGGAGGAGACTGATATTATACCTATGACGACATCAGGAGACGACTCACGATCCTGCCTACTGTCTAGTGCATATACGCGGTACTGAGGGCCGCTCGAGCTGGATGCTTCACTCCACCCTCTACCTCGTCCTGCTAGTGACTAGAAAGATTGCCCTGAAGGGCGTACTGCAGAAGAAGAACTAGCCATAGACTCTGTAGGATGAACCATACCCCCACTCTATCTCATCGGACACTACCGCATCCTTTGAGCAGGATGGCCACAAGCATAACAAACCTCTGATCCCAACCGACACTAACCTGCGTGTAACTTGCCACATTGGGCACACCGCGGCAAAAGGGGTCTCATCTGTCCTGACTCTGGTCTATGCTGAGAACCCGAAACTCTAGAACTCTGACTCGCTCCGAAATAGAAAGACCGATCAAATATTAGACCTGAAAATCGCGGAGGTGCACTCCCTGCCGAATGGAATGGATATCGGGGATACTACTGTCTCTGTCCTCCCCTGGAATCACCCCCGATATCTAAAGATCTGGCCCTCTTGCCATGGCCCCGGTTACGGTCACGCTCTGTCCTCCGCTGACGCTTGGTCCTCTAAATTATGTGCATATGCCTGTATACGGGAGATATCCATGCCCGGCTGTAATGAGGCAGTCGTACAAGCATCTATCAAATGCGACCCTAAACCCGCCACATAACGATGAACTTTGTCCACTGTCCTCAATCTCAGCCACCATGGCTGAGGCATATCTAGACATGGAATCAAATCTTAGACACTCATACTGCCCTGCTCGATACGCAGAAACCTATTTGCTCGGGCTCGTTTACTTCTGCAGGTAAGTAATGGCGAATAAAAGCATCTGAAAACTCTCGCCAAACAGCTGGAGGGCATTCTCTCCCCTAGATAGTGTCACGGCCCAGCCCCGTGGGAACTTACGTACCAGATCGACATATCAAAGGTTTATTCAAACTTATCATACGTCATTTTAAACAGATACTGAAAATAAATATCATCTTAAGCGGTCGCCCGTACAGAAACATCATATCAAATCCGGAAGGTTGGCGGAATACACATCGCCCAGATATACAAACATATATAAACATATGGGCCGTTTTGGCCATAATATCAAACGGGACCGCTTAAGGCTCAAGTCACAGACATAATCAAACAAACACGACCCATGACCCACATATATGACTACAGGCCTCTACAAACCATAACAGAACATATGACAGGACAGGGCCCCGCCGTACCCCAGATAGTCATACATACATATACAGAGACATATACAATGAAAGGTCTTTACCAAAAGTATGGGCTCCGAGTCAAAGGAGCACTCCAAAGTAGCAGAATGTATCCTACATGGGCGAGTCACCAGCAAAAACTTCTGTACCTGCGGGCATGAAACGCAGCCCCCGAAGAAAGGGGGTCAGTACGAAATATGTATAGAGTATGTAAAGCATAAAGTACAGTAATCCAAATCAGAACTGAAATAGGGAGTATGGAAAACGGTTACAGAATCAGTATATCAAACCTGTTTTAAAAACATAAATAATGCAAATAAAATCATGCAAAAGGCTCAGGAACGTGGTCGCCACTCCGACACTGGCGCCACAACACATCATACTCCAGAAGGTTTCAAATCTCCGTACAATCCCCGAACATATCATATCATCACATCATATCAAAACATCAGAACATATCATATGCCATATCACATCATAACGCCGTATATAAGCGGTACCCGGCCCTATGGCGGGGTCTCGGGAACCGCAACACATCATACTGCCGAATATACATAGTGCGCACGATCACAAAACCGACCCGGGATCCGGCGAGCGATATCATAGTAGTAGGCACGAGAAGAGTAGTGCGGAAACCATATGCATATAAATAAATAAATTTCAAAACTTGATAAACAAATATATTTACGGCATCCGAAGGCTCAGATTTCAGTTTCGGGTCAATCGGAGTTTGTATACGGAAGTTACAAACTTTTGAAGTACAGAACTTTCTAAAGGCATTTCAGAAGCTCTTTTCGAAAATTCAAGTAACATTCATATTAGGGGAACTTTCAAATAACATTATGGATCAAATCAAATAGAGACTTTAGGACCATATCTACGTATCAAAATATTCATAAAAGACTTTAGTCATATCGATTCTCTTTCGAACAACATTCGGAAACATAACAACTAGAATCTTCGAACATCATAAATACGTATCAAGCCATATGGAATAGCTTATGGAAGTCAAAGATATTAGCCATCCTAGTGGCCCTAAGATTAGGATGTTCTTTAGAAGCATACATATACGTTATTTGTTCATTTCATAAAGGTCATGCCAAAAGAAAGAAAGGTAGGCTTTACATACCGTTTGTCGTCTGTATCAATTCAATAATTTAAACTCGTCTCGATTGGCACTTCAACCTATAACAATGGAAGCATGTCCGTCAAATTGGTGGTTGCTAGTAAACGATAACTCGTTTTTGTATAAAAACAAGTGGGCAGCACTTCCACTACTTGCATACATCCACAACTCACATACGAGGTCAACAACATCAATAACAAGACACAACTCAAGGACATAACAAAATCAGCCCCATATGCACTACATACACCATTGCTATCATTCTTTCTCTTTACATCCATGGAGTACAACAACCACAACAACAAAGTGATTAATACACTAGTTCCTTATGTTTATCCAGCCCCTTTAACAATGTTAGACCAGCCATCAAGAACAGCCCATACTCCAGCAAATATACTACATATATTGTACATAATCATAACTATAATCCCTGCATTTCGACTCAACAAGAGCAGCCACGAAAATTACAACAAACAGCCCCCAAAATGTCACTACAAAACAGCCACGAAATTTATAACAAGCAGCCCCAAAACAGCCACAAAATTTATCACAAAACAGCCATGAAATTCATCACAAAACAGCCACGAAATTCATTACAAAACAGCCCCAAAACAGCCCTTAGTTACCACATAACAATGACCGATAATCTCACGAACATCTAAGAATATACCAAGCAGATCGACAAACTTCGCATACGATATTTTATACGCTTCTTTCCTCCAAGTTTGATGATTCACATCAGCAACAACACAGCAACAACATCAACCTCTATATGCAAGAAAACTATCGTAACATTACAACAAGTTCTAAAACAGCCTCATCCATTATAACGTCACAATACAATTCTTAACTATCCTTAGTTCTCCAATTCCTCAAGAACAGCCCCTAACTACAATTTAACCATAACAATGACAACCTCAAATAGCCATATAATCACATGAGATTTTCCACCAAAAACCTTATCAAAACAGCCCACAACAACAACAACAACAACTATTATATGCAAGGAAACTGCTCTAATTTCACAACAAGTTCTAACATGATTTAAACTTTCCTTTCACCTTTTACACATAATCCATAACATTAATAACAACAACCATCCATGTACAAGAATTACTTCAATTTTGTTTCAATAGGAAACCCAAAACAGTCCATCAACACTACAACATCGAAATACAATTTTCGACCTTTATTCCACAAAATCACAAACACATGGAATCAAGTACAATTTTTACCATTGACAACAGCCCCTATACATGTCAATAACCATATTTCCAACCCTTCAATATAAACAATTATCTACAAATATCATACCATAATAGTGACAACACTAATCAAACTCAACCCAAATAAAACAACTCCAAATCTGCCCATTTTTAATGCCAACTTTAATCAAAAAAAAATTCTTACTTCCAACTTCACATAATACAACTTAATAGATCCATTACAACATCATTAAATCCAATCTTATAACAAAAGAAAACGAAATCTTACCTTAATTTGGCTAGAAGTTGTGAAATGAACTAATACTTGTTCTTGTTGCTCCAAATGACTAATCCACGTTATTATAGCCTTCCTAACTGGTTGGAATACTTTGAAAATCTGATTTTTTTGATCAAGAAATTCAAGCTCCAATTTTGCTAGCCATGGCCGAATGCCATGGCTTGTGTCTTCTCTCTCTCTCTAGCTTGTTGTGGAAGATGAAATGAGGGTTTGGGTGGACTTGTGAGTCATTATTTTCCCATTTAGATGCAGCTCATGGGCTGGACACGTGGCCCACCCAAGGCTTGAGCCAATTAAATTTGGCCACATGTCTTGGTGGGGCCCACTTTGTGCACTAATGACTTGTTTAGTGAAAAATTTAAATTTTAACCCCCACTTAATAATCTAATCATGGTAAATTAATTCCAACTTTCCATTAATATTTTTACACTAAGTAAAATTCATAAACAATTCATTTTCTAATAGAGACCGAAAATTAAAGATTTTCTGTTTCGTGCCCGAAAATGATCCCGTATTTAACTTGAGTCGATTCTCTTGCGAATAACTCGACGTATAAAAATACGAGATATAACAGATAGCTCCCAAGTCTGATACCACTATACTGCAATATCACGAAGCCTATACAAAGCCAACTCCACCGACTCGACCTAATCCGCGTGCATAACCCACAAGGTCCTCTGTATACCATCAATGAAGTCCTGGGGTCCATATTTTGCTTTATCACCGAAAACTCTGGAGGGTCTAATCCGAGGAAAGTCTTAACTCTCGAACTACCAGCCCTATCTGCCTGATCAACACCAACCCCCTGCCGGTGAGCCTGGGCAGCTACCAATCTAGTCAATAACTGTACAGCATCATGCATATCCTGGCCCGATGCATCTGGCTGAGGAACTGGGGCAGGTGCTGGAGACGGGGTATGTGAAGTATGAGATGGGCTCTCACTCTGAATCTCATCCCAAGTCCTAGTAGCCCGCTGGGTACAGCTAATGGCCTCACTAGACACTCTCTTGCCCTTCTGGGCAGCTGCAGCTTTCTTGCGAGGCATCGCTGAAATCAGAACTAATCTTTAGAGGGCGAACTCTTAACACACGGCTCTATCGCACGATCTAAGAGAGAAGGAATGATAATTTCCTAAATGTCCTGCAGTCTCCTGTTTATAAGTGTGGTGCACAACACACCCATAAACAAGACTCTACTAGACACGATCTGTAGACAACCCTACGATGGAACTGCTCTGATACCACTTCTGTCACGACCCACACCGATGAGTCGTGACGAGTGTCTGACCTCTAGTGATCAAACACCCCTACACTTATAACTGAACCATACTGAACCTCAAGGGCCCATAAGTGACTTAAATTGATCTCATACTGCCTCATGAAGGGGTGCCATCATGAACTCGGTACATTTACATACATACAAGCTGAAAGAACAGTGCAAGCCAACTAGGCCGCTACATATACTGTACACAAAAGAATAAGAGCCGACAAGGCTATATCATCTGACATATACATACACATGTCTACAGACCTCTAGTGGAATAGAAAACTGTAGAAAAGATGGGACAGGGCCCCGTCATACTCATATGCATATACATCACCAAAAGAATGTCATACCAAAATATACTGCAGCTCCGGATCAAATGGAGCGCACCAACTACTGCTGAATAAAGGTCCTACTGAGCGGGACCGCCTGTCTGTCTACCTGTACCTGCGGGCATGAACGCAGTCCCCCAAGTAATAGGGGAGTCAGTACGGATAATGTAATGAGTATGTAAGGCATAAGAGTAACATATGTATAAGCATAAGAATCATGAACAGAATCTGGAACTCAAAGCTAAACTGTTGTCTACATAGATTTGTATGAACAAGTATCTGTATAACTGACAATGCCTCTGTGGGCGCATAATCTGCATGCTCTCAACGATAATCATGCCCATGTATATAAATATAGGTCATAGTGCTGAGGAACATTCAGCCCGATCCATATCCCATATAATAGTGCCGAGGAATGTACATCCCGATCCATATATCATATAATAATACCGAGGAACGTACGGCCCGATCCATATATCACCATCAAGGTGCACCAACTGATCAGGTGGTAATGCGTATATAACGCCCATCCATTTTTCCATACCCCATGTACATATAATATACGCGTATATAACGCCTTCTGGTCACAGGTCAATATACATATGAATATATGGATGCAATGCATGAATAACTGAATACATAAAACTCTCGGAGTGACATAAGGTCATACTATCTCCGATGAACAACTTTTGACTTAACATTATCAACATAAGTAATCTCAAGACCTATGAACAGAAGGAACAATCATACGGGGTATAAGGACAACAAAGACTGAAATACTCCTACGGCTTCTAAGAGTAGAGTAATATGGAAGCTCATTTAATTGCTTGTTGGCTCATAACATAGGATCATGCCAAAATGAAGAAGGAATCGTCACGACCCAACCCCATAGGTCGTGACTAGTGCCCGATCTGGGCACTCAAACACATTCTAGTATATAGCAGAAGCCGACAAGGCTTTATTTCCAATTTAGATAATTTCCAGAAAAGTTTCGGCAGAGTTTCCTTTGTTTTACGGACTATCCCATATACCCTGCACGCAGAAAATACCAACAAAGGCCACACAGGGCCAACAAAGCAACATTTAAATATATGCGGACCGGCCGTCGCGGCGAATGGGATCGCCCAAACACAACATAAGCACACAACTGTACAGAAAGACCCCAACCCACAAACATGTCCACAGACCTCTAAAAAGACCGACAGAATCATATGACGGGACAGGGCCCCGCCGTACCCATGAACGAGAATATACATATATAGAAGTGGCAGACTGTACCAAAAGATGGCTCTGAATAAAAGAGCGCTCCAAATGGAAGAAAAGATATCCTAGACGGACGGATCCGCAAACCTGTCGTCGGTACCTGCGCGGCATGAAAACGCAGCCCCCGAAGAAAGGGGGTCAGTACGAAATATGTACTGAATATGTAAAGCCTGAATTACAGAAACAGAATCATAACTGGTACAGAACGTACAGAAAGCGAGCAAAAAATCCAAAGTATCAAATACATACTTTCAAAACATGCAGAGTGTATACAGAAACATATGTCATATCAAATCCGGCCCCTGCCAAGGGACTCGGCAGACAGAACGTGGCCACCCTCCCGACGCTGGTGCCACAACACAGAAGAATCAGAATGGGGCATAACCCCGTCACATAATATATCATATCAGATGGCCATAGCAAATCATATCAGAACAAGCGTACATGGCACAGCATACTCCACAAACCCATGTACGCGTATACCTGCCCCCTCACATCGAGGCACGGCGAACAATGCAAAGGATCACGCTTGACAACATATCCTGGCCCGGGCTCAGTGTGGGAAACATTGGGGCATCCACGAATGGAGTAGTGAGAGACTAATGCAATTTAAAATATCATAAATGTTTTAATAAACTCGATGAGGCATATCAAAGACAAACCGATCCAATGAAGTCGAACGGGAACATAATAAACGAGTTTCGGATATCATAATGAATTACAGAAGTATAACCTTTCTGAAATCGTTCCGAGTGTCAAAACAATTTATTGGACTCAATGGAATATTTAAAACAATGTTTGTTAGGTAATTAGAATAGTAGTCAAAACGTTTCTTTTAAGAACTATTCGAAAAGAAGACTTAAGTACATTAAGGGCAAAACCGGGAATAGCGGGCCCACCTCGGGACAAGCAAGGCGGTGGGCTCAAATTACATATTTTAAGCTTATGGGGTCACCTACAAAGGTTCTACGGACGTTCTATAGCTTTCCAAGTAGTTTAGGGAAAGTTTGCATGATTATCAAGAATACAAACCAAAAGGGCTCAATCTTACTGAAGGAAAAAGCGAGATTTTCAATTGCGGATTCCGATGGGCAGAAAGTCTTTCGAGGCCCGAATCCGATTCTAATACACTTAGGCATGCCAAAAGAAGGATCGGGGTAGCTTTACATACCTTTTGAGCTTTTTATGCTTATCCAAGCTCACTCTCCGTTTCGTCGAAAATCTGCAAATGGTCACATTTACCAATTGTAAGTTATAGGTGCTACGAATTCAATTCAACTCATATTTGTCTACCGAAATTTTGGCAGCACTTCCCCTATACATATAGCACCCCCGAGAATTCAACTCGGCTCGAAATCATCAACAACAACCCAAACAACAACATAAACATCAACAACAAACATTAGAAACACAATATGGCGCAACTAGTTCTACTTGCCGACATAACGCCATAACCTTTATTTCAACTTTAATTCCCAAACCAATGTCAATGATTTCGCATTCATTATCGAACTAGATCATCACAACATAGTTTAGAAGCGTTTCATATTGTTTCCTTAAATTATACACACGATATACATAATATACAACTTTCCGCCAAAGTCATAACGCATTCAAAACTTTTAATCTTTGGCATACATATTCATAACATGTTTCCATCTTCCAAGTTCATCAACTCGTCATAATTAGCAACCTAATAACTTCACTTCCATATTGTCGTAAGATCATACTAAAGCGATATAAGTTTCTACATTCCATTTCGAAGCAAACTCATATTGTTTTACTTTCGTTCACATTGCAAGAATCACAATAACACACTAACACACTAAACGACTTAATCCATTTCTATTCCTACTCCAATATACCACACGGCCAATTGCTTTATTTATCAATTCAACCAAATTTATTCAACTTTCATTCGCAATATGACTTCCATCACATTCACAACTAGAATATAACATAGTTCAACACATTATAGGTATACAACACATATACCCTCACGGCTACACACCATATTCCAAACCCACTTTGAAATATTTCATTTTTCCATACAATCAATTCATTTCTATATACTACAACACAAACATGACTTCATAACACAATAATAAGGGATAAATTCTTACCTTTTCTATAGTCTTCTTCACTTGAATAAGAGATCAAATTGATGAACCAAGGCCCCTTTCTTCCAAACCAACTACACCAAGTTGAGAAGGGTACTCAATTTAGTAGGAAAACCACAAAAGAAAAATTTTTGGAGTAATATTCTTGATAGCCAATTTCCCCTTGCCAAAGCCGAAACCCTCTCTCTCTTTTTCTTGTTTTTTCTTTGCTTTGCTCTTTCTAATTTCTTGATCTTTCTAAAGAGGGTATGACTCATATATATTTTTTTAACACATGGAAAATTAATTGGGCCATGGGTTTGGGCCATAGATGGCCGGCCACCCTTCAAGACAATGGGCCTCATTTGTTTCTCATTTTTTTTTTTGAGCCCAATGACTTGTGAATCAAATTTTGTAATTCCCGAAACTAATTTCCAAAATTCCAAATTTGTCCTTGGCCTTATTCGACACTTCCACATTAATATTATTTCATACACAACTCCTATGTCAAATAAAAGTTAATTATGATCTTATTTCTAACAAGTCAAGAATATTTCCAAATTTTTCCAACGTGTAAAGACAGGGGATATAACATCCTCCCCCCCTTTAGAACATTCGTCCTCGAATGTTAAATTTAATCTTATAGGGTTTGAAATGGCTTCGGGGGAGTTTCTGTTTATAGACAGCACATATGGTACACATTCATTATTGAAATGGAATTAAGCAAAGATTCGAAATTACCTGAGGGCACTGGGAACAAATGAGGATATTTCTTCTTCATCTCCTCTTCGGCCTCCCAGGTCATTTCCTCCCTATTATTGTTACGCCACAGCACCTTAACAGAGGTTACATCTTTGTTTCGGAGCTTTCTTACCTGGCGGTCTAAAATGGCTACGGGCTGTTCCTCGTAAGATAACTGCTCCGTCACCTGAATGTCATCCGCAGGAAATATTCGGGAAGGGTCACCAATGCATTTGCGGAGCATAGATACATGGAATACCGGATGTACCGCCTCCAAATCAGATGGCAGATCTAGCTCATAGGCAACATTTCCAATTTTTCGAATAATCTGATAAGGCCCAATGTAACGCGGACTGAGCTTACCCTTTTTGCCGAACCGCATCACGCCCTTCATAGGCGATACCTTCAGAAATACCCAATCACCAACCTGGAATTCCAAAGGTCGACGCCGTTTATCCGCATATGACTTTTGTCGGCTCTGGGCTGCCAATAGTCGCTCTCGGATAAGTTTCACCTTATCTACTGCCTGCTGGATCAGATCTGGGCCAACTAATTCTGTCTCGCCAATATCAAACCAGCCGATCGGTGACCTACATTTTCTGCCATATAAAGCCTCGTACGAAGCCATCTGGATGCTGGAATGGTAACTCTTATTATAAGCAAATTCAATTAATGGCAAGTGATCCTCCCAGCTACCTCTGAAATCAATAACACAGGCCCGCAACATATCTTCAAGCGTCTGGATAGTGAGCTCGGCCTGTCCATCACTCTAAGGATGAAAAGTTGTGCTCAGGCTCAGCTGAGTCCCTAATCCTTCCTGAAAAGATCTCCAGAAGTTCGATGTGAACTGAGCACCTCTGTCAGTGATTATAGATATAGGAACTCCATGAAGCTTCACTATTTCTTTAATATAAAGCCTGGCATAATCCTCGGCGGAATAAGTAGTTCTGACGGGGAGAAAATGGGCTGATTTTGTCATCCTATCAACAATAACCCAGATGGAATCATACTTCCGTGGAGTGCGAGGCAAACCTGTAATGAAGTCCATATTAATGATCTCCCACTTCCACGTCGGAATTTCCATTTCTTGCAACAGTCCCCCCGGTTTCTGATGTTCAATCTTGACCTGCTGACAATTGGGACACTGGGCGACGAACTCTGCGATATCCCGTTTCATGCCATCCCACCAGTATAGGCATCTAAGATCATGGTACATCTTCGTAGACCCATGATGGACAGAATAGCGAGCATAGTGTGCCTCGCCCATAACCTGCTGCCGTAGCCCTGCAATATCAGGCACACATAACCTGCCTCTGTATAGTAAGGTTCCGTCTGGTGTAAACTCGAACGGAGTCTTCTCCTTATCATAGGATGTGTCTCTGTACCGAGCTAACACAGGATCTTCATATTGACGCCGCTTGATATCTTCCTTAATAGATGATTCAGAAACCCCTCGGACATAAATCCGTGTACCTCTAGAATCGGCCAGACGAACCCCAAGATTAGCCAACTGATGAATGTCACGTACTATCTCTCTCTTGTCTGGCTGTAAATCTGCCAAGCTGCCCACAGATTTCCGGCTGAGCGCATCTGCAACAACATTAGCCTTGCCCGGATGATACAGAATATCCACGTCATAATCTTTCATGAGCTCCAGCCACCTCCGCTGCCGCAAATTAAGCTCTTTCTGCTTGAAAATATACTGGAGACTCTTATGATCTGTATAGATATCAACATGAACGCCATATAAATAATGTCTCCATATCTTCAGGGCATGGATCACCGCTGCAAGCTCCAGATCGTGAGTAGGATAATTATTTTCATGCTTTTTCAATTGCCGAGAAGCATAAGCTATAACTCTGCCGTGCTGCATCAATACACAGCCCAATCCCACGCCAGAAGCGTCACAATAAATAACATATCCGTCGGGTCCCTCTGGAAGAGTCAGAACTGGAGCTGAAGTCAACTTCTCTTTCAGCAACTGGAAGCTTCGTTCACATGCATCGGTCCACTGGAACTTAGCTCCCTTCTGAGTTAGCCTTGTCAAAGGCGCTGAAATCAAAGCAAACTTTTCCACAAATCTCCTGTAATAGCCTGCTAACCCCAGAAAACTACGTACCTCCGTGGGCGTCGTGGGTCTGGGCCAATTCTTCACGGCCTCAATCTTCTGTGTATCCAGCCGGACACCATCAGCTGCAATAATATGTCCCAAGAATGCCACTGAAGCCAGCCAGAATTCACATTTAGAAAATTTTGCATATAATTTCTGATGCCGAAGTACCCCTAATACAGCTCTCAGATGATCTGCGTGCTCTGCCTCGGACCGAGAATAGACCAGAATGTCATCGATAAATAAAATTACGAACATATCCAAGAATGGCTTGAATACCCGGTTCATTAGATCCATGAATACCGCAGGAGCATTAGTTAACCCAAATGACATAACACTGAATTCATAATGCCCATATCTGGTCCGGAATGCTGTCTTAGGAATATCGGCCTCTCGTACACGTACCTGATGATAGCCAGACCGAAGATCTATCTTCGAAAAATATTTGGCGCCCTGCAACTGATCAAACAAATCGTCAATTCTGGGGAGGGGGTATTTATTCTTTATGGTTACCTTATTCAGCTGCCGATAATCAATACACATACGCAGCGACCCGTCTTTCTTATGCACAAATAATACCGGAGCTCCCCAGGGCGAAGTACTGCGTCTAATGAAGCCCTTTTCTAACAGATCTTTTAGCTGCTCTTTCAATTCTTTTAATTCTGCCGGTGCCATTCTATACGGGGGAATGGATATAGGCTGAGTATCTGGAAGCAAATCAATAGTAAAATCTATCTCCCGCTCTGGAGGAAGGCCTGGAAGCTCATCTGGGAACACGTCTGGAAATTCATTAACCACGAGAACTGACTGAAGAGTCGGAGTTTCTGCTGTCAAGTCTTGTACCCGAACCAGATGATAAATATAACCTTTTCTGATCATTTTCTTCGCCTTAAGGTATGAAATAAACTTACCTTTCGGCGATGTTGTATTACCGGCCCATTCTATAACTGGCTCCCCGGGAAACTAGAAATGAACTACCTTATTTTGGCAGTCAACATTAGCATAACAGGAGGCTAGCCAGTCCATTCCCATAATAACATCAAATTCAATCATATCTAATTCCACCAGATCGGCCTTAGTGTCTCGGCCATATACAGTTACAGAACAGTCTTTATATACCTGTTTCGCTACAATAAAGTCCCCAATCGGTGTGGCTACCTCAAACGGCTCTATAGGTTCAGACGTTATACCAATTTTACTGGCAACCAGAGGCGAAATATATGACAAAGTCGAACCTGGATCAATCAATGCATACACAGACCGAGAGAAAACCAATAATGTACCTGTAACGACATTAGGTGATGCCTCCTGGTCCTGGCGGCTGGCCAAAGCATAAATGCGATTCGAAGGACCGCTAGTACCAGAAGCTCCACCACGACCTCTGTCGCGACCCGCCGGTGCTGACGTACCCGGCCCAGTAGGGCGCATAGCCACTGATGAAGATGATGACCCGGCGGCTGATCCGGTAGGCTACGCTGCACCGCCCGAACTGCCCTTATACGGGCAATCTCTCACAGAATGGCCCTGACGGCCACAAGAAAAACATGCACCGGTGGCCCTGTAGCACTCTCCCGGATGGTATCTGCCACAATAAGAACACTGAGGCCTAGGTGGCCTCGTCTGACCAGAACCCCTATCTGACCGCGAACCTGAAGCCCTGGAGCTCTGACCTGCTCCTGAATAACCTGGGCTATCAAATCTGCGACCTGTAGGCTGTGGAGGTGCGCTCTGTGCCGGCTGGGATAGATGTCTGCTAGGCTGCTGAGGCTGTCTGCCCCGAAAATCTCCCGAATACCCAGATGATCTGGCCCTCTTGGGTTGTCTCCGATCCTGACTCCTATCGGGCTGATGACCCCTGTGCCGGTCCTCCATGCCCTGGGCGTGCACCTGAATACGGGCAATATCCATATCGGGCTGAGCGGCCAATACCAAGCAACTGTCGATAAAATACCGGTCCAGCCCCATAATATACCTGTGCATCCTGTCAGCCATAGTAGATACCACAGCAGGTGCATATCGGGCCAATGAGTCGAACTCCATACTGTACTCTTGGACGCTGCGGCCCCTCTGTCTCAGTAATAAGAATCTGTCAGCCTTGGCCCGCCGTAACTCCGGAGGCAGAAAATGGCTAAGAAAAGCCTGAGAAAAATCATCCCAAACTGTTGGGGGAGCGCCGTCCCCTCTAGATAACTCCCATGACTCGTACCAATTAGCCGCCACATCATACAACCGGTACGAGGCCAACGCAACTGACTCTGTCTCGGAAGCATTAATCAGTCGTAAAGTGCGCTGCATCTTCCTGATAAACTCCTCAGGATCCTCCTCGGGCTTTGTCCCGAAGAACTCTGGAGGGCCACAAGTCAAGAACTCACGAGCTCTAGAACTGTCACGCCTATATGCTCGGTCACCTCCCAATCCGTGCCCCTGAACCTGTCCCGCCACAAGTCTGGTCAATAGCTGGACTGCCTCTCTCATAGTCTGATCCTCAGTCCCTGCCCGTGGAGCTGGAGGCTCAGGTACTGGAATCTCGGGAGCTGGCGGTGGAGCCGCCCCTCGACCTGCAGCTGCTGCTGCTCTAATCTCCTCTACATGTGGCGGTGTGGAAGAGCCCTCTGCCGGGGGCAAAATATCAGGAGCAATATATGCATGGGCCCTGGTAACCCTCTGGGCCCGACTAGTCTCTCACACAGCTGCTGCCTTGGCCTTTTGGGCCGCTAACGCCTTTTTTGGAGGCATAACTGCAAATGTAACAATTCGTTAGGGAGGAATCATCCTGATAACACAGCTCTATCGCACGATCTAAGACAGAAAGAAGGGTAGTATCCTAAATTCCCTGTAGCCTCCTGTTTATAGGTGTGGTGCACAACACACCGATAAACAAGACTCTACTAGACACGGTCTGTAGACATTCTGAGGACGAACCGCTCTGATACCACTTTTGTCACGACCCAACCCCGTAGGCCGTGACTACTGCCCGATCTGGGCACTCAAACACATTCTAGTATATAGCAGAAGCCGACAAGGCTTTATTTCCAATTTAGATAATTTCCAGAAAAATTTCGGCAGAGTTTCCTTTGTTTTACGGACTATCCCATATACCCTGCACGCAGAAAATACCAACAAAGGCCACACAGGGCCAACAAAGCAACATTTAAATATATGCGGACCGGCCGCCGCGGCGAATGGGATCGCCCAAACACAACATAAGCACACAACTGTACAGAAAAACCCCAACCCACAAACATGTCCACAGACCTCTAAACAGACCGACAGAATCATATGACGGGACAGGGCCCCGCCGTACCCATGAACGAGAATATACATATATAGAAGTGGCAGACTGTACCAAAAGATGGCTCTGAATAAAAGAGCGCTCCAAATGGCAGAAAAGATATCCTAGACGGACGGATCCGCAAACCTGTCATCGGTACCTGCGCGGCATGAAAACGCAGCCCCCGAAGAAAGGGGGTCAGTACGAAATATGTACTGAATATGTAAAGCCTGAATTACAGAAACAGAATCATAACTGGTACAGAACGTACAGAAAGCGAGCAGAAAATCCAAAGTATCAAATACATACTTTCAAAACATACAGAGTGTATACAGAAACATATGTCATATCAAATCCGGCCCCTGCCAAGGGACTCGGCAGACAGAACGTGGCCACCCTCCCGACGCTGGTGCCACAACACAGAAGAATCAGAATGGGGCATAACCCCGTCACATAATATATCATATCAGATAGCCATAGCAAATCATATCAGAACAAGCGTACATGGCACAGCATACTCCACAAACCCATGTACGCGTATACCTGCCCCCTCACATCGAGGCACGACGAACAATACAAAGGATCACGCTTGACAACATATCCTGGCCCGGGTTCAGTGTGGGAAACATTGGGGCATCCACGAATGGAGTAGTGAGAGACTAATGCAATTTAAAATATCATAAATGTTTTAATAAACTCGATGAGGCATATCAAAGACAAACCGATCCAATGAAGTCGAACGGGAACATAATAAACGAGTTTCGGATATCATAATGAATTACAGAAGTATAACCTTTCTGAAATCGTTCCGAGTGTCAAAACAATTTATTGGACTCAATGGAATATTTAAAACAATGTTTGTTAGGTAATTAGAATAGTAGTCAAAACGTTTCTTTTAAGAACTATTCGAAAAGAAGACTTAATTACATTAAGGGCAAAACCGGGAATAGCGGGCCCACCTCGGGACAAGCAAGGCGGTGGGCTCAAACATTAGAAACACAATATGGCGCAACTAGTTCTACTTGCCGACATAATGCCATAACCTTTATTTCAACTTTAATTCCCAAACCAATGTCAATGATTTCGCATTCATTATCGAACTAGATCATCACAACATAGTTTAGAAGCGTTTCATATTGTTTCCTTAAATTATACACACGATATACATAATATACAACTTTCCGCCAAAGTCATAACGCATTCAAAACTTTTAATCTTTGGCATACATATTCATAACATGTTTCCATCTTCCAAGTTCATCAACTCGTCATAATTAGCAACCTAATAACTTCACTTCCATATTGTCGTAAGATCATACTAAAGCGATATAAGTTTCTACATTCCATTTCGAAGCAAACTCATATTGTTTTACTTTCGTTCACATTGCAAGAATCACAATAACACACTAACACACTAAACGACTTAATCCATTTATATTCCTACTCCAATATACCACACGGCCAATTGCTTTATTTATCAATTCAACCAAATTTATTCAACTTTCATTCGCAATATGACTTCCATCACATTCACAACTAGAATATAACATAGTTCAACACATTATAGGTATACAACACATATACCCTCACGGCTACACACCATATTCCAAACCCACTTTGAAATCTTCCATTTTTCCGTACAATCAATTCATTTCTATATATTACAACACAAACATGACTTCATAACACAATAATAAGGGATAAATTCTTACCTTTTCTATAGTCTTCTTCACTTGAATCAGAGATCAAATTGATGAACCAAGGCCCCTTTCTTCCAAACCAACTACACCAAGTTGAGAAGGGTACTCAATTTAGTAGGAAAACCACAAAAGAAAAATTTTTGGAGCAATATTCTTGATAGCCAATTTCCCCTTGCCAAAGCCGAAACCCTCTCTCTCTTTTTCTTATTTTTTCTTTGCTTTGTTCTTTCTAATTTCTTGATCTTTCTAAAGGGGGTATGACTCATATATGTTTTTTTAACACATGGAAAATTAATTGGGCCATGGGTTTGGGCCATAGATGGCCGGCCACCCTTCAAGACAATGGGCCTCATTTGTTTCTCATTTTTTTTAGCCCAATGACTTGTGAATCAAATTTTGTAATTCCCGAAACTAATTTCTAAAATTCCAAATTTGTCCTTGGCCTTATTCGACACTTCCACATTAATATTCTTTCATACACAACTCCTATGTCAAATAAAAGTTAATTATGATCTTATTTCTTACAAGTCAAGAATATTTCCAAATTTTTCCAACGTGTAAAGACACGGGATATAACAGGAATAGCCTTAACATACCTTAACATATCCTTAATCGTTTAATGTTCTCCTTCCACGCTCACAAGATCTACATTTAAAAGGATCATACTAAGGTTAAGTATTAAAGACACTTTAAGTTCAAACTAGAATAATTCATGAGCTAGCGAAAATTGGGCAGCATTTCCCCTGTTTTATTGACTTCCATTATATCATAAAACAACTCCTAATCAACAATGACATTGCTATCAATCTCGTAATTAAGAGACTTCATTACATGCTCAAAACTCCTTTTCATAACCAACACACAACAACAATTTCAATACAACTCTATCTACACTCGTGTGCCACACTTCCTCATCATCATTACTACCATTCATAGCAAGATTATACCCAAAGTACTCCAACAATTACAACTCAAATCAATTTATTACTCATAACATCATCAAACCCACATTTGGACTTCCTCTTTTGCTTTCTTTCCCTCAATCAAGTTATTCAACAACTAGACATTCTTAATAACATGGAAACAATTATAAAAACTCACCTTAATCACACAATAGCAAGCTTTGAATCAAATCATTCACTTGAGTGAAACCCCAACTTCAACACCAAAGAAAATCTTGAGTTCTACAAACCCTAGTGAGCCTTCCAACACTTGGATCCTTTGATTCTTCCTATTTGATCCATGATACCTCTTGGGTTTCGGTGGAATATGCTTGAGAGAAGGTTCTAGAGCTTTTAAGACTTGGGTAAATGTTGGAAATGAAATAAATGAGCAAGGGTCGTCCATATATAAAAATAAAAATAAAACTAGCCCGACCAATTATACGGCCATTTATACGGTCCGTATAACTTATACAGTCCGTATAAACGGATCGTATAATCCAACCATGGTTGCACCCTTCTCTGGAAATGGTTATACGGACCATTATATGGGTCGTATAAGTGGCCGTGAAACCCAATTTTTTTTAAAACTTTTTCTCGTCGATTCGTTCAACCTCCAATCCTTATGGAACCTTATTGACACTTACATAACACTTCATTAACCATCTAAGGAGCCCTATAGCTCCTCGTCAAGACGTTACTAAATAATTACTAACTCAATAGTTACGAAACCTTCTCACAAAACTTGCATTGGTCTACTCACAATGCAACAAATCTGAAATCTCTGAGATGTAATAATAAAGTGGAGAATTCCCCTAACCCTTCTAAAGGAATACTTTGAACTTGTTCCAACCCCAAGAAATTGAGAGAGAAAATATTGAGAGGAGTAAGAGAGTGAAAAGTGACAATTCTAGAGAGAAAAAATGAGAGAAAGTGAGGAGTGATGTGAGAGAGCTTTCACAACCTCTTTCTAACCCTTGTAATTTTTCTTTCTTTTCTAGTGGTCTTATTGATAGTGCAGGTATTATCGGAAGCAAGCCAAATGATGAACCTCAACCTTTGAAGGATTTTGAGGTAGTTGAGAGCTTCCCAAAGGGGCAAGTGAGCTCCAAAGATGAAATCTGAGGCAAAGAAGATGAATGTGAACTTCAAGGTACAATAGCTAATCTTAACTTTATAAATGATGTGAATGAACATATTGTTGAAGTGAGTATAAATGATAGCTTTTCCCTAAATGAGCTTAATGAATCTTTGCCTTGTGATATGCCTAGTGCTATAATGACAATTGACAATGTAGTTGTTATGGATGATCCAACACTAGTTGATCCTATTGATGACTATCTTGACTCTTCCTTTGAGTGCAAGTTATGTCCACCTAGTATTGATCCTCTTGATATACGTGTTAGTACATTGTCATGTGAGATGTTAGGACACCCACTAGTTGATCCTAGCGATGACCGAATTGATTGTTCTAGCAAGATTGATTTGCATCCAACTAGTGTGGATACTTTTGTTGATCAATTTGTTTGCTATGAAAATCCACTATTTCAGGAACCTTGTGATGTGCTTAATGACCCTCAATTTAGTGATGATGTTGATATAATTGATCATTTACCTGGTCGTGTGCATGAAAGTGTTGTGGGAAGTGACCTTTGTCTTTATGAGCGTGGAATTGCATGCTCTGAATCTTCGTTGTTCTTAGATTCTTCTCTCTTAAAAGATAATGTCCTATTCTATGATAACATGACTAGTGAGGGTGATTAGCATAGTGGTTGGTATTGCAATGTTGAGCATGTAGCCATCTTTGGAGGCTATAATGTGTTTTATAATCCACTATGGGATGATGACACTTTCCCCTACGATGGATATCTTCCTTTGAGGGATTGTGATCAACTTCTGGGGAGGGAAAGTGTTAAAAAAGAAGGTGATTTTTGTCTAGAAATTGCAAATTCTTCCTTTCATGTTCAACTTCATAATAGCCTATTGGATGATTTTATTCTTGAACCTAATAGTGAGGCTACATTGGAGGATGACATAAGTGAGGAAGTTATCTTAAGTGATACCTTTCTTTATTACTTGTTTGCATATGATGACGCTCTTATTTGTGTTGGGGGTGCATCTTATGTTGGGGAAGGTACTTATAGGGTAGTTGGTTGTATTATTGACCCTAATAGGTGGCTATACTTCCCATTTGACCCGGGTGTTACCTTGTTTGATTTAGGGACACCTTGTTTGGAAAATGAATTTCCATGGTGCTTCATGTCAAATAGAACCAATGTAGTATTACATACTTCGTATTTTGCATCCATTGGTTTTATTACTTCATCCTTATGTAATGAACCTTGGAGGGATCAACTTCTTGATACCTCATGTGTGCAAATGTTAATCATGATTGTCATTGATGTGTGGTTGTACCACAAATTTGTTCACCCATGGCATGAACATGTGATTATGCTTTTGTGTGCTAACTCTCAATTCTTGAGGAGTATGTTTTCGTATGTCTTCCCTTGGGTTTTGCTAGGTTCGGATTCGAGGACGAATCCTTTTGAAGAAGGGGAGGATGATATGATCCTATTTGGCACACTTCACTTCAAGACATCCACCCGAGGCCAAGTCCTGGAACTTCAAACTCTACAAGCGGTGTGGATGACAAGGATGGCATGAAAGGCCTTTGGAGGCTCCTACAAGCCACACAATTTGGCTTACGATGTGTGAAAGGTGGCTTGGGAGTTGATTGAAGAAGAAGCTACTAGAAAGGGGGCCAAATGCCAAGTGGCTAGAAGTGCAAGAAGGGTATAAACGCAAAGTGGCCAAACGTGTAAATAGGGATATTTCTGCAAATTAGCTACACTTGCAAACTTGGACCAGATCGGAAGTTGGCTATTTGTGCAAGGAAGGTTATGCTTGCAAGAAGGTCATGCAAGGTTGATTAGAGGGCCATCTATGCAAGTAGGGGAGTGTTTGGCCATTGAAGGGCAATCCTTGAATTGAAGGTTGAGGACTAGCCAAACAGGGCCCTTACTTCATTAAGGGTTGCATTGTAATTGCCTATTAGTCTTCTTTACTTAGCTTGTATATATAGCTTGTCTTTTCATTTCATTAGAGACTTTTTGATGTATGATGAATTATGATACTCTAATTGAGTGATAGATTGCTAGGTAGATTCTAGGGCTATTTTAGTCAATATGATGGTGGAATCCATTGTTGGTTTGTGAACCTTTTATGTCCATTGATATTTATGAAGAGATTATCGTTTGTGGATTCAAATTGAATCTCTTGCCTTGAGTGTCAAATAGTAGTGGTTCTTTTAGGATCGGATTCAATTGGAAGGGTCTAAGTTTAATATACTTAGGTTCGTCCATAAATTCGCACTGATTGGGTCTTAATTTAATCCTCTATTCCACATCCCCTTTTCTTCGTATCTTTAAATTCCGCATTTTGGATTGAATTGGTTCTTCCCCAATTCGATTCGTATCAAATGTGCCCAAAACCAGTAAGAACCTTCCACTCCTTGTATATACTATAAATATCGAAATTCCGATAAATGAAATTGTCACGACCCAGCTAGGGGCCGCGACGGGTACCTGGAGCTAGTTACCGAGCACCGCTCACTCTACTACTTATCTTGCTCATTTAATATTCTTTTATCAATTTACATACCAGTTGTAGGAAAATCATAATTAAACAAACATAAATACTTTATATACAATTGCCTTTCGGCCATCAAAATAATATACACGCATATGAAAACGTCTTGTGAGACCATCTAACCCACACTGCGTATCTACGAGCCTCTACTAACATACTGTATATACATGGACGGAACAAGACTCCGTCGTGCCCAAAATATACATATATACCAAAAGGATAATCCTAAGCACCTCCGGACGATGGAGTGCTTTCAACCAGCTGACTGCTACTGAGGATCTGGGCCAAGCTCTCCTCTCTGTCTACCTGTGGGCATGAACACAGCGTCCGAAGAAAGGACGTCAGTACGAATGTTGTACTGAGTATGAGAAGCATAAACAATGAAAGAAAACATCAACAATATAGTGATAACATCAACGTGAAATATCTGGATCTGTCTGATAATCATAAAGGAAATCATGCGTGCCATCTTACTCATACTCATCCTCATAACATATATGCATCATATGCAAGCTGCCCGTCCATGTCGGAACGGTGTGATAATCAATAATATTAGCCCGCGTCCAGGCCTCCCGCGTCCGGGGTACTATCTCATGCCGCCCACTAGTGGTGTCTGCCCATGCCCGAAGGTCATGGTGTATCCGTATAGCTGCCCGCCTTGGCGGTGACTGCCCGGCCAACTAGGCACAGTGTGAAATGCTCATGTCATACTTATCATAAATGCTCATAATAATAATATACTCATCATAAAATACTTATCTCATTGTAATACATGCATAAGGCTCAAGATCAACTTTACTCTATTGGGGTGACGTAAGGTCGTGATCCCCCGATTACATTATGGAACAACTATTGATACTCTGCCTCACCTTGAAGGAACTAGTACATAAGGTGAGTGTAAGCGATAATTAACATCATCATTATACTAGCATCATCATATCGTATTCCTCATCTTATATAGACATTAAGGAGTTAGACTCTTAGCCTTTCGGACTATAGGAACTCATGAAGAGAATAGGAATTTCGTGCTACAAGATTCATGCCATCAGAAAGAAGGGACTAGCCTCACATACCTTGGTCGTTTAGCTAAGATATCGCTCACTCGTTCTCCTTCAATATCGCGTCGTTCCCTTCATAAGAGAATTTTTATCAACATTAGTAAACTAACTATAAGATCGCGTCGCTAATTCTAGGAGAAGTCGGACAACGCTTCCTTTGCTCATACTACTTTCCATGTTTTATATTAACCCCCAACATTCATAGCATTACTCACAACATCGAAATCAACAATCGTCGTTTACGTACATTTAGCAAAATCCACCATTTTCCTCCAATTTCCCTCATAATTAGCCTTATGACTCGCCCTTGCATTTTCATGCGTTTAACGCTTGTTTCATGATATAAACATCATTGATAACGTATTTGTACTCACAACACTCCAATATTCGTAGTTCAATTCCACTATCATTCATTCATGTCACTATTCATTCAATAATGACCTATTTCTATGTTCTTCTACATCTCAAGTGTCTAAGCTTTCCAATACTTCAAACAACATGGAATAATCATGAAACTTACCTTGGATAGTGGTTGAACAATCCTTAAGTTGAATTGCTTCACTTAAACAAAACCCTAGTTTCACCTTCTTGGGAATTACTTGACTTAGATGATCCCTTGATGTGTTCTTGCACTTGATTTCATAGGTTTTGTGTTGTTGATCTTTAGCTTTCCCTTGATTCTCTTGGATTCTTATGGAGGAAGTATTTGGAGAGTTCTAGAGTGTTGTTGAGTTGTATGAATGAAGAATGAAATAAAATGAGGCCTAAGTTCCTTTTAATAACTCAAAAGCTGATGTTTAATGAATTCTCGTCGGGTGAACAGTGGTCGTAAATTGCAGTTTACGGACCGTATTCTGATTTACGGCCCGTCCACTGTGGACGTATTTAAGCATTCCAAGAAACAGAAAGTTTGGCTGAGAATTATGCCACTTTACGACCTGGTTTACGGTCCGTAAACCAGTTTACGAGCTGTAAACTGGGTCGTATTTAACCATATCAACGCTGGGCAGAAAGTTGAGATTTTTGGAATGATGGGATACGATTGCACTATACGGTCCGTAAATCACTTTACGGGCCGTATAGTGCCATATACGACCACTGGCAGAAAAATTTTCTGCAACTCTATTATTTCCAAAACTGCAAAATTAGCCATTCCCGACTTAGTAAAACACCATACACTCAAGTCCTTCATTGTTCTACTCATCACACAAGTACGGAAAAATTTCCGAGGTGTAACATTCTTCCCCCCTTTTGGAACATTCGTCCTCGAATGTTCGACACTCGGGGATTCTAGAAAAATTTTGCCAGAGTTTCCTTTGTAATTTGGCACTACCAATTTACCACAACGACCCATAATATCATCGCCTCACAGGGCTATATCAAAATATCAACACATTTATGGCCACACACGACCAAAAACATAAAATTAAAACATTCATACCTCATATCGTCGACGTCTCATCTTAAATCTCTTCTGGGGATTGGAACAAATGGAGGTACATAGATTTCATCTTCTCCTCCGCTTCCCAAGTCATTTCTTCCCGATTATCGTTCCGCCACAGAACTTTGACTGAAGCAACCTTTTTATTCCGAAGCCTTCGCACTTGTCTATCCAAAATAGCAATGGGCACTTCTTCGTATGACAACTTCTCTGTCACTTGTACATCATCAATCGGAACAATCCTCGTGGGGTCTCCAATACACTTGCGGAGCATCGAAACATGGAATACTAGGTGTACAGATTCGAGCTCTGAAGGCAAGTCCAACTCATAGGCTACTCTTCCCACCTTGCGGATGATTCGATAAGGTCCAATGTATCTTGGACTCAATTTCCCCTTTTTGCCGAACCTCATTACTCCCTTCATTGGTGAAACTTTCAGGAATACCCAATCATTAGCTTGAAATTCTAAATCCCGTCGGCGGTTGTCCGCATAAGACTTTTGGCGACTTTGAGCTGTTAACAGTCGGTCTCGAATCACTTTAACCTTTTCAACTGCTTGTTGGACCAAGTCGGGGCCTATCAATTGTACTTCTCCGGTTTCAAACCATCCAATTGGAGATCTGCATTTTCTTCCATATAAGGCTTCATACGGGGCCATTTGGATACTGGAATGATAGCTGTTATTATAGGCAAATTCAATAAGAGGAAAATGCTCGTCCCAACTACCACCGAAGTCCAGCACACATGCTCGTAGCATATCTTCTAAGGTATGAATAGTGCGCTCGGCTTGCCCGTCGGTCTGTGGGTGGAACGCCGTGCTAAGCTTAACTCGAGTACCTAGACCTTCTTGAACGGACTTCCAGAACTTGGCTGTGAACTGCGCCCCTCTATCCGTGATAATGGCCCATGGAATACCATGAAGTCATACAATCTCCTTGAGATACAATTTAGCATAATCCTCCGCTGAATATGTAGTCCTGACGGGGAGAAAATTAGCTGCTTTTGTGAGCCTGTCCACGATCGCCCATATAGAATCATACTTCCCTCGCGTACGGGGTAATCCTACCACAAAATCCATATTAATTTCTTCCCATTTCCACGTAGGAATTTCCATTGCTTGCAATAAACCTCCTGGCTTTTGATGTTCGGCTTTCACTTGCTGACAATTCGGACATTGGGCTACAAACCCTGCTATGTCTCACTTCATGCCATCCCACCAATATAGCAACTTAAGGTCGTGGTACATCTTGGTTGCACCTGGATGAATAGAATACCGGGAATAATGTGCTTCCTCTAAAATCCGTTGGCGTAAGTTTGCCACATCCGGTACACATAACCTGCCCCGATATCTAAGGACCCCTTCTATGGAAACTTCGAATGGAGAATTTTCTTTTTCGTGAGCTAGATCTCGATAATGGCTTAGCTGGGAATCCTCATATTGTCGTTCCTTCACTTCTAGATTCAATGATGAAACTGTGGGGTCATTGATGCTAATACTTGTATCTCCTGAATCAGTCGCACGTACGCCGAGACTTGCTAGTTGATGGAGCTCACGAACCATTTCCTGCTTTTCCGAAGGAACTCCACATAAACTACCCATCGATCGGCGGCTAAGTGCATCTGCCACTACATTCGCCTTCCCTGGATGATATAGAATGTTCACATCGTAATCCTTTAGTAATTCTAACCATCGCCTTTGTCGCAGGTTCAACTCATTCTGTTTGAAAATATATTGGAGGCTTTTGTGATCCGTATAGATGTCAACACGTACACCATACAAGTAGTGCCTTCATATTTTTAAGGCATGGATAACCGCGGCCAATTCGAGATCATGAGTCGGATAATTCTGTTCATGCCTTCGCAACTGTCTCGAGGCATATGCAATGACTCTCCTATGCTGCATTAATACGCATCCTATTCCCACACCGGAGGCATCACAATATATGACATAGCCATCGGGCCCTTCTGGAAGTGTTAGCACTGGCGCTGAGGTCAACCTGTTTTTCAACTCTTGGAAACTACGCTCACATGCATCATTCCACTGGAATTTAGCCAACTTCTGAGTTAACTTCGTCAATGGGGCTGAAATAGATGAGAAGCCCTCTACAAATCTCCTGTAATACCCTGCTAACCCAAGAAAACTACGAACTTCCGTAGGTGTCGTAGGCCTTGGCCAAGTCTTCACAGCTTCTATTTTCTGATTGTCGACTCAGATACCATCATCTGAAATAACATGACCTAGAAATGCCACGGATTTTAGCCAAAACTCGCACTTCGAAAAACTTTGCATACAATTCCCGATCTCGAAGAACGCCAAGAACAATTCGTAGATGATCTGCATGTTCTGACTCTGTGCGAGAATATACCAGGATATCGTCGATAAACACTATCACAAAAAGATCCAAGAACGGCCTGAACACATTATTCATTAAATTCATGAACACCGCCGGGGCGTTTGTCAACCCAAACGACATCACTCGGAACTCGTAATGGCCGTACCTCGTTCTGAAGGCTGTCTTGGGAATGTCTTCTTCTCTGATCCTCACTTGATGATAACCCGATCTTAGGTCTATCTTAGAAAACCACTTAGCACCTTGTAATTGATCGAACAAGTCGTCGATTCTGGGAAGGGGATATCTGTTCTTCACAGTCACCTTGTTCAACTGTCTATAATCGATACACATTCGTAGCGACCCATCTTTCTTTCGCACGAACAAGACCGGTGCTCCCCACGGTGATGAACTGGGTCTAATAAAACCCTTCTCGAGTAAGTCTTTCAACTGTGCCTTTAGCACTTTCAACTCTGCTGGAGCCATTCGATAGGGAGGAATAGAAATAGGCTCGGTGTTGGGTACTACATCAATAGCAAAATTGATTTCCCTTTCTGGAGGAAGGCCTGGTAACTCGTCGGGAAACACATCTGGGAATTCATTCACTACCAGGACAGACTGGAAAGTTGGCACTTCCGCTTCCGTGTCATGAACCCGAACTAGATGACAAATATAACCCTTGGCTATCATCTTTCTCGCCTTAAGGTAGGAAATAAACCTACCCTTTGGGGAAACTGTATTACCCTTCCACTCGAGTATGGGCTCTCCCGGAAATTTGAATCGAACTACCTTTGTCCGGCAACAAACATTAGCATAGCATGACGCCAACCAGTCCATACCCATAATTATGTCAAAATCTATCATCTCAAGTTCAATCAAATCAGCCTTTGTCTGACGATCACGTATAATGACTACACAGTTCTTATATACTTGCCTCGCTATTACAGGATCACCAACCGGAGTGAATACTTCGAAAGGTTTAATTGGCTCGGGTCTCACCCCAACACAATCAGCGATATACGGAGTAATATATGAGAAGGTAGAACCTGGATCAATCAGGGCATATACGTCACGGGAAAATATAGTCAGGGTACCTGTGACAACATCTGGGGAAGACACGAGATCCTGTCGCCTAGCTAAAGCATACACATGGGGCTGAACAGCACCTGAAGTAGATGCTCCCCCTCTACCTCTGCCTCTACCTGCTGTAGTCTGAGGAGTCTGTGCTGTCGGGCGTGCTGAAGAAGCACCCGCTGCTGAACCTGTAGGCTGAGTCCCAGCTCTATCCCTCGTTGAGGGGCAATCTCTCATCATGTGACCAACTTGCCCGCAAGCATAACAAGCATCCGAACCCTGACGACACCGTCCGGAATGTAATTTGCCACACTGGCTACACCGCGGTACTGGAGGTCTCCTCTGCCTAAAATCTCCCTGATACTGAGAACTTGGGGCCCTCGAACTCTGACCCTGCCCTGACTGGAAAGAGCGATCGAACCTTCCGTCTGAGAATCTGGGAGGCGCACTAGTCGCGGACTGACCTGAGTGCCTGGGATGTGTCTGTCTCGATCCCTCTCTATACTTACTGCTCTCTCCCATAGATCTAGCCCTCTTACCTTGTCTTCTGTCACCATCACGATCACTTTTTTGCTGTCGTTGTCGTTCCTCGAGATTCTGAGCATGGGCCTGTATCCGGGAAATATCCATCTCGTCTTGCAAGGAGGCCATCAAACAATCTCTGTACAAATGTGGCCCCAGACCACTCACAAATCTATAGATTCTGTCTCCCATGTCGGCCACCATAGTCGGAGCATATCGAGCCAATGAGTTGAATTGCATGCTATACTCTCGGGCACTCATATCCTTTTGCTTTAAATTCAGGAACTTGTCCGCTCTAGCTCGGCGGACTTCGGGTGGCAAGTAGTGACGAATAAAGGCATCTACAAACTCTTGCCACACGGGAGGTGGAACATTTTCTCCTCTTGTTATCACCCAATTCTTATACCATAACACCGCCACATCGCGGAGTCTATAAGAAGCCAACTCCACAGATTCGGTATCGGAAGCATGGATAATCTCTAAAGTCCTCAACATCTCATCGATAAAATTTTGCGGATCTTCATCTGGCTTTGACCCAAAGAATTCTGGAGGATTTAAGGCCATAAAGTCACGGGCTCTCGTACTAGCTGAACGATCCCTTGGATCCGCATCCTGTCGTTGTGCCTGAGCGGCAACCAATTGTGTTAATAAATGGATGGCCTCGGACACTTGTTGACCCGAAGCACCCGGTGGAAGAATCGGAGCTGAGGCTCCTCCCTGCTCTTCTACATTGGACGCGGCCTCACTTTGCGATTCGCTTTCCTCTACATTTGCCGGAGGCTCTCTTTCCGCCTGCCTCTTTGTCGTAGCTTTGCCCTTCTGGGCAGCTGTAGCTTTTCCTTTTGGCGGCATTTTCTGAAACCATAACGCACTTTTAGGAATAACATAATCCTAAGCATGGCTCTATCGCACGATTTCATGAGAAGAAGGATGGTCATTTTCCTAAATGCCCTGTAGCCTCTTGTTTATTAGCGAGGCGCGCAACACACCATAAACAAGACCCTACTAGACACGGCTCGTAGACACTTCCTAGGACGAACTGCTCTGATACCACTTCTATCACGACCCAGCTAGGGGCCGCGACGGGTACCCGGAGCTAGTTACCGAGCACCTCGCACTCTACTACTTATCTTGCTCATTTAATATTCTTTTATCAATTTACATACCAGTTGTAGGAAAATCATAATTAAACAAACATAAATACTTTATATACAATTGCCTTTCGGCCATCAAAATAATATACACGCATATGAAAACGTCTTGTGAGACCATCTAACCCACATTGCGTATCTACGAGCCTCTACTAACATACTGTATATACATGGACGGAACAAGACTCCGTCGTGCCCAAAATATACATATATACCAAAAGGATAATCCTAAGCACCTCCGGACGATGGAGTGCTTTCAACCAGCTGATTGCTACTGAGGATCTGGGCCAAGCTCTCCTCTCTGTCTACCTGTGGGCATGAACACAGCGTCCGAAGAAAGGACGTCAGTACGAATGTTGTACTGAGTATGAGAAGCATAAACAATGAAAGAAAACATCAACAATATAGTGATAACATCAACGTGAAATATCTGGATCTGTCTGATAATCATAAAGGAAATCATGCGTGCCATATTACTCATACTCATCCTCATAACATATATGCATCATATGCAAGCTGCCCGTCCATGTCGGAACGATGTGATAATCAATAATATTAGCCCGCGTCCAGGCCTCCCGCGTCCGGGGTACCATCTCATGCCGCCCCCTAGTGGTGTCTGCCCATGCCCGAAGGTCATGGTGAATCCGTATAGTTGCCCGCCTTGGCGGTGACTGCCCGGCCAACTAGGCACGGTGTGAAATGCTCATGTCATGCTTATCATAAATGCTCATAATAATAATATACTCATCATAAAATACTTATCTCATTGTAATACATGCATAAGGCTCAAGATCAACTTTACTCTATTGGGGTGACGTAAGGTCGTGATCCCCCGATTACATTATGGAACAACTATTGATACTCTGCCTCACCTTGAAGGAACTAGTACATAAGGTGAGTGTAAGCGATAATTAACATCATCATTCTACTAGCATCATCATATCGTATTCCTCATCTTATATAGACATTAAGGAGTTAGACTCTTAGCCTTTCGGACTATAGGAACTCATGAAGAGAATAGGAATTTCGTGCTACAAGATTCATGCCATCAGAAAGAAGGGACTAGCCTCACATACCTTGGTCGTTTAGCTAAGATATCGCTCACTCGTTCTCCTTCAATATCGCGTCGTTACCTTCATAAGAGAATTCGTATCAACATTAATAAACTAACTATAAGATCGCGTCGCTAATTCTAGGAGAAGTCGGACAGCGCTTCCTTTGCTCATACTACTTTCCATGTTTTATAGTAACCCCCAACATTCATAGCATTACTCACAACATCGAAATCAACAATCGTCGTTTACGTACATTTAGCAAAATCAACCATTTTCCTCCAATTTCCCTCATAATTAGCCTTATGACTCGCCCTTGCATTTTCATGCGTTTAACGCTTGTTTCATGATATAAACATCATTTATAACGTATTTGTACTCACAACACTCCAATATTCGTAGTTCAATTCCACTATCATTCATTCATGTCACTATTCATTCAATAATGACCTATTTTTATGTTCTTCTACATCTCAAGTGTCTAAGCTTTCCAATACTTCAAACAACATGGAATAATCATGAAACTTACCTTGGATAGTGGTTGAACAATCCTTAAGTTGAATTGCTTCACTTAAACAAAACCCTAGTTTCACCTTCTTGGGAATTACTTGACTTAGATGATCCCTTGATGTGTTCTTGCACTTGATTTCATAGGTTTTGTGTTGTTGATCTTTAGCTTTCCCTTGATTCTCTTGGATTCTTATGGAGGAAGTATTTGGAGAGTTCTAGAGTGTTCTTGAGTTGTATGAATGAAGAATGAAATAAAATGAGGCCTAAGTTCCTTTTAATAACTCAAAAGCTGATGTTTAATGAATTCTCGTCGGGTGAACAGTGGTCGTAAATTGCAGTTTACGGACCGTATTCTGATTTACGGCCCGTCCACTGTGGACGTATTTAAGCATTCCAAGAAACAGAAAGTTTGGCTGAGGATTATGGCACTTTACGACCTGGTTTACGGTCCGTAAACCAGTTTACGGGCTGTAAACTGGGTCGTATTTAACCATATCAACGCTGGGCAGAAAGTTGAGATTTTTGGAATGATGGGATACGATTGCACTATACGGTCCGTAAATCACTTTACGGGCCGTATAGTGCCATATACGACCACTGGCAGAAAAATTTTCTGCAACTCTATTATTTCCAAAAATGCAAAATTAGCCATTCCCGACTTAGTAAAACACCATACACTCAAGTCCTTCATTGTTCTACTCATCACACAAGTACGGAAAAATTTCCGAGGTGTAACAGAAGTTTCACGACCGTTAGCATTAAAATTAAAGTAATATAAAAACCTCTTATAATTTATAGGGAAGCAAGAAGTTCATTCTCTTACCTGTTAATATGAGTTGTCAATTTCACTATCAAGCAGAACATGCGTCTGAACGACAATAAAGCATAATATGAACTTGGTGCAACATAAACCACAAGGGAGTTCGGAACCATAATAGCCCTATAAAAATCCTTTTGAACCAAAATACCCCAACAAAAAAAAGAGTTACAAAAATACCTATAGCGCAGTATTTTACTGCGCTATAGCAGTAACGGAGACGGAGCCGTTAACCGCTATAGCGCATTAATTTACTGCGCTATAGTGTATTTACACAGGTCATATAGCGCAGTAAATTACTGCGCTATAGTGCGTTTGTTTTTTCTTTTTTCCAACTCTTTTAGTTAACCCTTCTTCCATTGTCCTTTTAACGTATTTTGACCATAGATTAATCATGCTTCGTGACCCCGAAACATCAATATTTTATATAGAACCCTACTTATTTTTGTGCGATTAATAAGATAGGATCAATACATCAAGGATACGCAAAAGTTTGGATGGGCGTTTTAGTGGCTGAAAAGTGCTCGAATGCTATTTTTGTTTGAAGGTTCGGCGACATTATCTTGAAGTTCTTTGCGAATACTTAAATTTGTTCATCAATAATTAATCAAAAGTTTCTCAAAATGACAGCATCCATACAAAAAAAAAAAAAACTTAATTAAATTGCACCATTCATTCATAACCTTGAGTAGATGAAAATACTTAACATACTAATATTCTTCAAAATAACAGCATAATCATACAATCATCAAAGTAAGAAAAAATCTTAAAAACATTCATCAATTAATGCCCTTGAGTTGATCTTCCCCCACCACCGCTAGACGTGCCACCACCACTAGAGGTACTTCCACCACGAAAGTTTCCTCCACTACGAGAGGTACTTCCACCGCGAGATGTAGTTTGACCACCATGTCGTAAGGGACACTTGCGCTTATCATGACCAACATAATTGCAAAATGAGCATTTTCGAGTGTATCTCCCCGGTGGAACATCCATTTCATTATGAATACGCGAGTATGCATTCTTTCTGAATTTACGGATAAATGCTTTATTTGCGACCATTGAAAATGGATCCGGTGGCCAATAACTCTCACAGCCAAGTGGGTAGAACCTTCCAGCATACGTTCTTGTATAATTTTCAACTGTATATTCATCAGCCATGTACGAGGAGGCGTTCTTTCCCATTGTGATGAAACACTTGAAGGCATGAGAACATGACATGTGATATGATTGTCACTTGCCGCATGTGCATGTTCTTGGAATCTCACAAATTGTATGGACGTTACCTCCTTTACCTTGGTGTACACTTGTTGTGAGTTCAAATATGCGCTCTGCAGGGTTGTACTCCATCCGGTCATGTTTCTGAGCCTTATATTTGTGGTGCTCGAACAGTGTTGATGGTTTTGGCAACCATCTTAGACCTTCTGCTGCATATGCTTTGGCCTCTTTTGATCGAGTGACGAACCGCTCCACAACCTGCTTAATGTCATTCTCACCATTGCGGTGACAGGTAGTCCGCGTGCAGATTTTAACAAACCATTGAATGACTCAGAGCTATTTGTTGTCAGCATACCCCATCGCCTGCCTTCATCCTGGTGTAATGTCCATTTGTCTTTATCAATTGCATTCAACCAGTGGAAGGCTTCCTCATTCGCCCGCCTAATAATGTCCATCTGCAGGTTAAACTTCTTCTCCTGATGCTCTGTTGCAGCCGCCCACATCCAATTGTAAAGTGCTGGGATTCGATATGCCTTTTGGAAGTTTGCCTTCAAATGCCTTAAACAATAACGATGGTAGGCAAAGGGTGGCTGCCACCCCTGCAAATTGAACATATCGTGCAATATGCCAGCATTTCTGTCTGATATCACACAGATTCCCATGCGATCCTTAATAACATGTTGCCTTAAGTAGTCCAAAAACATACCCCACGTACTAATGCTCTCATTAGCTGCAATTGCAAAATCTAGAGGGAATATAGCTCCATTTGCATCTATTCCAACTGCTATTAGCAGCTTTATGTCATACTTCCCATACACATGTGTTCCATCTATTGATATTACAGGTCGACAATGAGCAAAACCATCAATGCATGGTTTAAATGCCCAAAACACAAAATCAAAAATATTACCGGGCACACCAGGTTTCGATTTGAGCTTCCATTCAACAACAGTACCATGATTGAAATGTTGTAGAGCCGCCATGTATCTCGGCAACTTCTTGAAAGAGCCCTCCCAATTGCCGTAGACTATCTCATGTGCACGCCTACGCCCAAGATACGCCTTCCTCCTAGTAACAGTTTTGCTATATACTTTCAGGACGGCTGTAATACAATCTTTAATAGGGTACCTGAAAAAGTTCAAATATCAGCATGTAACAACGACGAACATTATATTAACAACAAAAATAAAATAAACTTAGGCGAAGGGGATACCTTGGGTTTTTTCCAATGTCGGCAACTAATACACGCGCAATCAAATTAGTATCTAGATTGCAATGATCATCTGGGAGGTCACCCATATCACAACTGTGCTTTGTGTAGAACTTTGAAATAGTCCACATCTTTTCAGCAGTTTCCTTACCACGAAGCATCCATTCGCAGCCTTGATATTTTCGCTTACAGACCAATCGCCAAACTTTTCGTGTGGAATCGTCAACTTTAAACTCCCTCATCCCCTGGATGAAATAAATCTTAACAGCCCTTTGCAATGATTTTTTTGAGCTGAAAATCATCCCTTTTTCAATATGAATCTTCTGTTTTAAAAGATCCACTGGCTTTTTCCACAAACTTCGCCGAACATGATCATCATCCCTAGTAAAGACAAAGGCATCTGGGCGATCTTGAAGATGATCAAGATAGGGGATCTCATCGGAATGCCACTGAATCGGCGTCGACTCTTGCTGTTGAAATTGGCTTTGCGGCTGAAACAGAGTCGACTCTTGCTGTTCAAATGGTTGCTGTGAATTCAGTTCCTCCACGTGTGCCGGACTGTCCATCATGTCTTGCAACAATTCTAATTGATGTTGAGGATTAATTCCAACCTCAATCTCATCGTCACTTTGCTCATCGTCACTTTCCTCCGCATTAGGTATTTCCTCACTATCGCTGGGTGATGTCACTATATAATTCGGATAATCCGGACCATCCATAGCAGTCCTTTGCCTATAATTTGGTGCAACCACCACATTCTCCCTATATTAGAAATTAGGATATTTTAACTACTACACATCAAATAACACTATTGATGTTAAAAAAATAGACGTACCGATAGTAATCAACTGCACCGAAACTTGAGGAAGGTCCATCGCTTTGAGTTGTTGGATAGGCTGAGGATGTTCCAACCTGATTCCTCCATCCCGATTGAGGAGACCGTCCGATATGATCCATATCAGGTGTATAGCCCCTAAATAATATAATCGACATCATTAGCAGTATTCAAGTGCCACTACACATAATAATAATAATAATAATAATAATAATAATAATAATAATAATAATAATAATAATAATAATAATAATAATAATAATAATAATAATAATAATAATGATGATGATGATGTAAAAAATGAATATTTACCACTGCCCGTCAAATTGCTGACTTAATCTATCCAGAGGCATTTGGCTAGTCAAGATGCTTTCATAGGTACTCATACTAGGGTAATTGTGTTGATAAGTAGGTTCCGCTTGAGTGACTTCGGCCTGAATTATAGACGGGGCTTCCCGACGAGGGCTATTTCGGGCTTCCTGAGGAGCCCTAGCCATGAATTCAAGTCGATTAATGGGCACTTTTTCGATATACATTTCAAGGACGTTTAAAGTTATGCATCGCCTATAATCATACGACGCCTTCAAATAATCAGTCAAAGAATCATCGTCTTGAATGTACCACTGTCCATAACTAGTTACACCTTGCGGCGTAAATGACACTGGATATTTTCCAATTATACTTAGATCAAAATCACTTCTACTAACTTGTAGTCTATTATACAAGGCTTGGAGTAGTTTTGAGAATTTTAAGTCAAGTGGAAACTTAACATGATATTTTGGGGGAGAATCGTAGCGCAAATTATTTTCCTCAAATAAAATTTGTCCGTCCCAGAATAAAGAAACTTTAATTCTTGGAACATCTGTCATATTTTGAATAACTGAGGAGGAATACAGAATGATAAAACTAGTTGAAACTGAAAATTTTATGCTTTTTTTTTGCCTTATACAGAATGATAAAACTAGTTAAAACTCGGTATTAACAGGACTAACGCATGCATGCAATTACAGTGTTTTGCAGTGTTACGTCGAATCAAATAATGGGTGGAGAAACGAATAACGCATTAATTTACTGCGTTATAGTACTATAACGCAGTAAATTAATGCGTTATTGAGGCGTTGTGTCATAATAACGCTGTAAAATCATGCGTTATACAATATAACGCATGATTTAACTGCGCTATGCGGCTGAACAACCATCACCTCACTTGCCAAAATAGTTCGAATCAAACTTTATATAATGTAATTTGACGACTAACTGTTACAAACGCAACATTCCACACAAAATTGAGTTAAGATGTCATTTTTTGATCAATTTAGAGATATTAATCGTGTTATATCGTTCACTCCAGCAAACATCTTTGAAGCAATGGGTAGGACATGGGAACTAAGTGATGATGATTTTCATTACTCAAATAACCCTAACGACAGATTCAATCGAGAATATAATAATAAAATGAGAGAGGAGTGGGATTGGCGTGTTAGGGAAGCTGAAGCACTGGAGCACAAGTTAGCGTTAGTAGGGCTTAAACGCCCAAAAAAACGTGCTATGTCAATGCCTCGCGAAACTCCAAAAGAGTTTAATTTGGCTCTTAATCGTTTTCGCGAAGAGAACAATCGGATGCAAATACGTTACCATAGGGTAGAATATGGTATACATGGTAGCACAAGATTTAGATCCAAGTGGGATTCGGACTGTGAAATGTCCGATGAAGATTAATATTTTTCTTACAAGAAGGTAAGTAGGTAGGGTCATTAAGACCCCCCCCCCCCGGAGGGTTCTTGGGGGTTTGCAACTATATAAAGAACTCTTTCTTTTCTTAATAGACTACACCATATTATTCAATGTCAAGCAGTAGAAAATCACCTTGGTCTTTACTCCTTCCAAAAGAACCAAATAGCAGTGATGATGAAAGTTCAAATCATAGTAGTTTTTCGAGCGATACCAGTGATTTCAAACTAGATGAGCTAAATCCCCACCTTCTTATAGAGCGTAATGATGATTTCTGCAGTGTGAAATATTCAGATCCGCGGGAATATTATTGCGGTTTATGTCGAGAATGGTCACATCGGCTTGCCGAATCAGAACGTCTTGTTCGTGACTTGGAAAATCTCAACGCTCCAATCCCAACAAGGTACTCCTTAACCATGCCTCAAGTAGGTCCAGAAAGTTGCGAGCTTGCCGTGCAAAGAATTAGAAAGGAAAACAACAGAATGCTGGCAAGACGTTGTAGATTTTACATGCTAAAGTTGGCCGAAGAACAAGCATCATCAACTGGTAGAGAACTAACTGCTACTGAAAAAAGATGTGTCTTAAGAAATCGCCAATATTTTTCTGAGGACGATATTGAGGACTTGTACTCTGATGATGATTAAGAATGTTGTGATTTTAGTTTTAAGTTTAATTTATGATTATGCTGTTATTTTGAAGAATATTAGTATGTTAAGTATTTTCATCTACTCAAGGTTATGAATGAATGGTGCAATTTAATTAAGTTTTTTTTTTTTTTTTTTTTTTTTTTTTTTTTTTTGTATGGATGCTGTCATTTTGAGAAACTTTTGATTAATTATTGATGAACAAATTTAAGTATTGGCAAAGAACTTCAAGATAATGTCGCCGAACCTTCAAACGAAAATGGCGTTCGAGCACTTTTCAGCCACTAAAACGCCCATCCGAACTTTTGCGTATCCTTGATGTATTGATCCTATCTTATTAATCGCACAAAAATAAGTAGGGTTCTATATAAAATATTGATGTTTCGGGATCGCGAAACATGATTAATCTATGGTCAAAATGCGTTAAAAGGACAATGGAAGAAGGGTTAACTAAAAGAGTTGGAAAAAACAAAAAAACAAACGCACTATAGCGCAGTAATTTACTGCGCTATATGACCTGTGTAAATACACTATAGCGCAGTAAATTAATGCGCTATAGCGGTTAACGGCTCCGTCTCCGTTACTGCTATAGCGCAGTAAAATACTGCGCTATAGGTATTTTTGTAACTTTTTTTGTTGTTGGGGTATTTTAGTTCAAAAGGATTTTTATAGGGCTATTATGGTTCCGGACCCACCACAAGGCGAGTCAATAAGTCCATCTCATGCATTACCACATAATAAACAACCTAGTTTTAGTCTTTTAGAAGCCACATATCACCATGAAAAACCAAAAAAGAAACATCAAATTTCATTTATACAATTATAGAGAGGCAAGCAAGGATTTAAGATATCACAAGTACTGCATTTAATCACTATTAGATTGACAAACACATTAGAAAGATTGTCTGAATTCACACATCTACTGACCTAGATTTCACATAAAAAGAAGAAAAGATCAATGATATTAATCATGTATACCTTAGTGTTAAAATACATTCTCCAGAAAAAGAGATGGAATGAAAGCTTTCGGCTAATTAATGATGAATTCCAGACAAAACAACATTACTAACTGCAGCACGATCAAAATGTAGGGCACCATGAAAGAATCATCATATTCATTTTCTTCTTTGGAAGCTTCATTTTTTTTAGATACAAAATGAATTTGCAAATACATTCCCTTACCAAAGGATACATTACATATTTCACTGAATATCTGTAATTGCCAAAACATCATTCAAATAACCTACATTTATGTTATCAAAAGTTATGGCCTTGCAAAAGGATAGATAATTATTTGAAAATCAGCTATGGGAAAATAAAATTATTCACTTATTTTAGGCATCTCGTCAAACACCCTAAAACACTAAGGGCTCGTTTGATAATTAATTCTAATCTCGGCATTGCAAATACATTCCCTTACCAAAGGATACATTACATATTTCACTGAATATCTGTAATTGCCAAAACATCATTCAAATAACCTACATTTATGTTATCAAAAGTTATGGCCTTGCAAAAGGATAGATAATTATTTGAAAATCAGCTATGGGAAAATAAAATTATTCACTTATTTTAGGCATCTCGTCAAACACCCTAAAACACTAAGGGCTCGTTTGATAATTAATTCTAATCTCGGCATGACTTTATCAATATTTTTGTCAAGATGGAAACTCAATGTGCCTAGTGTAAGACGTGTTCAAACAATAAAAGCCACACGCATACACATAATCTACCCAAACAAATAAAAAATTTAAAGGAGGAAAACCCATATACTAGTAAATAAAAAATCCACTTATACATTCAATTAAAAAGTAAAATAAAGCACTCGAAAAAAAAATCTATATGCAAATGAGTAGCCTATAAACAATAGGATAACATTTACGTTCTCACTAAGATAGAGGAAAATTTAGAAGAACTCAGAAATATTCTCTGTCTCCATTTTCAAGCTTTTTGATTTTATCTCACTGACCAGGATGCATGGGTATTTTGGAGAGTGTAACCATAGCTGCATACACACAGAAAACCCGATGAATAATTAAACGATACAAACGAACAAAGTAAATACCACATATATGATTAAAACCCAACTACCAAACAAACAACAAATATTGAAAGAAATAACCAATCAATCAGAGTAAAAAAAAAGACCTAAATACCAACGGAAAAAATGAAAACTAAAACTCACCTGCAACAGGTAAATTCAATCTAGAAAAGCTGAAATGTAAATGGTCAGAAGAAAGAGAACCTGAAGCGGAGAGAACAACAGAACAAAAATGGCAAAAAGAAACAGACACTAGCATAAGTGAGGAGAGAAGGAAGCATGCTGGAATGAGAGAGAAGTAAGACTGAAGAAGACAAAGGGAGTGAGATACAATTGTATCCCACAAATAGAACACGTGGCAGCAAAATGGGAAATGATAGGTTAACATCGAAGTACAATAGTGCCCCTAAGAAGCATTTGGTATTACGAAAATACCCTTCGTCGTACCACTCAACTTACACTTATTATATAGTTAAATAAATACCTAAATTAATGCATGTACTATTAAATAACAATTATAGAAAAATAGCATTGGATTTTGTGATAAATTCATAAAGATTATTCCACTTATAATATTAATGAATTTGTAAAGAAAAACAAATATTATATATAATATAAAAGATATTACTTCATAGATAGAGGATTGAAAATGTCAAGGATAAAATTCATATCAGATAGAATAAGGGAGAAAATGTTTATTATTTACACTTGAGGGGTGAGTTTAATTTTTAAAATAAAGTGGAGGGCATGTATGTAAATGATTTTCACCTTTTTTTTTTTTTTTTTTTTTTGAAGTGGGAAGAGAATAGAGAGTGCGTTGCAGGTGACCTTTAGCCCCATTTGGCCATAAAAATTATTCACTTTATTTTGAATTTTTTTTCATTTTTTTTCGGAATCAGTGTTTGGCCATGAAAATTCCAAATACAACTTCGGAATATCAAAAACTCAAAAAACTTATTTTTAATTTTTTTTCTTCACTTTTTTAATTTTTTTATAACTACATTTTACTAAAAAATTATAATTTTAAAAACTATGATCAAATACAACTCCACCTCCAAAATAATAAAAAAAAAGGTGAATTGATTTTGATATCTATTGACAAACGGGCCTTAGTTTTACCAAATCGAGTTGAATTTGGGATGGAAGAGAGATGAAGGGCTGAGATTAATCTTGGCGAAGCCATCCTAGATTCTTGCCCCACCTTAAATTCTCTTCCCTTTGCTCCCCTTCGAACCTTTCCTGCTCCCCTCTCTGTTACTTATAAGGCTACGCTTTTCCAATTCTCCAGATCCGAATCCATTTTCCTTTTTAACCTAATTTTCCGATTCAAATTCTCAGCTATTTAATTAAAATAATAAATTTTGTTTCCGAAGATCATAATTTGGGATTCTGTGTTTTTGAATTCAAATTCATTGCGCTTTTATTTTGTTTCGAACTCTGGGTGGAGAGAATCATACAGTTTTGGTAGTTGGTGATTTGTATTTATTTAAGGGAAGAAACCCTAGGGTGAGATGATGGAAGAATGTAATCGAGTTGAAGATGTAGAGGAAGGTGAGATCTCAGATTCGGCTTCAGTTGAAGAAATCAGTGAGGATGCCTTCAATAGGCAAGACCCAGTAACACCTACTACTAAGGTTGTCACTTCCTCCAACTTGCCCAATAATCAAAATCAAAATCAAAATCAAAATCAGAACTCGACTAGGGTTTGGACGATGAGAGATGTATATAAGTATCCAATATCGAGGGATTACGCTAGGGGTTTGTATAACTTGGCTTGGGCACAGGCTGTGCAGAATAAGCCTTTAGACGAACTATTTGTCATGACTACTGACGACTCCAACTCCAATTCAAAGCAATCTGGTGATGTGGAGATGGAGCCTAAGGTCATCATTGATGTGGATGACGATGCTGCTAAGGAGGAAGGGGAATTGGAGGAAGGCGAGATCGACTTGGATGCCGACCTAGTTGTAAATAATGATGATGACTTTAAAACTTCAAATATTAGGGAACAACTTCAGAGTGTTACTCTAGCTGAAACCGACAAGTAAGTTTAGATCTAAAACTGAATGTATAGAGAGCTCTTTCGATTGCAATTATATGGGGACTAATTATCTGTTTTGCATAGATCCTTTGCTGTGGTTTGTTCCAAATTGCAAAGCTCATTAGACAGCTTGGGGGAACTAGCTATTTCTGTGCCAGGAAAAGACGGTCTGATTCAACTGCTTATGACTGCACTCCAAACCATAAATTCTGTAAGATACTTAGTCACTCAAAAGGCTTATCTTTCAGTATGGTTTTGTCGGTGCTGAGATCTCTTTCTTTTGCAGGTTTTCTGCTCCATGAACCACAACCAGAAGGAAGAAAACAGAGATATTCTATCTAGGTTTTTGTTCCTTCCTTTTACATTTGCCTTTCGGCATCTTTTATAGAGTCCTAGTGCATTTATATAGCTCGCTTGCAGGTTGCTTATTCATGCTAAAAGCCAAATACCTGCTCTTCTGTCTTCTGAGCAGTTAAAAGAGGTGTGTTTTCATAAATTTTATATGTATTGAGAATGTTGCACTTCTGGTAGCTTATACTGCTAGTTGATGTTCCAGATGGATGCCGTCATTCTCTCCATAAACCAGTCAGCTGTTTCCGCAAATACTGAAGACCAGGACAATGGGATCAAAGTTGTTCAACTGTTAGATATGAATGTTCCTCATAAATCTTCTGAAAAAGCAAATCAGGATTTTACTTCTGTAGACAAGTATGATTCAGGTTTTGTATCTACCAAATCTTCAGACCTGAAGGAGCAGAGTGTGTCATTTGAATCTTTAAAACCAGGATTAGCCAATTCTAAAGCTAGAGGGTTATCTATTCCTTTGCTGGACCTCCATAAGGAACATGATGAAGATACACTTCCATCACCTACACGAGAAATTGGACCACAATTCCCTGTTGCAAAAGCATCTATGCAGGCAGACGGAACGATGAAACCGGAGTTGCCCACTTTTGCAGGTGCTCTTGAGAAAGGGAATCCTTTATTGCATCCTTATGAAACAGATGCCCTTAAAGCTGTTTCCTCCTATCAACAGAAATTTGGTCGAAGTTCCCTTTTTGTTAGTGAAAAGCTTCCAAGTCCAACCCCATCTGAAGAGGGAGATAGTGGCGAAGGGGACATTGGTGGGGAGATCTCCAGTTCTAATGTTGTACATCATGCCAGCCTTCTGAATTCATCGAGCACGGGGCAGCCAATAATGTCTTCTGTTTCCCAGACCAATATTCTTGCTGGAACTGCTCAGACTGCAGATCTTCTGAGTTTTCTGCCAAATCCTTCTTTGCGATCTTCTACAACAAAAAGTAGAGATCCCAGACTCAGATTGGCAACCAGCGATGCAGCTGCTCATAACACAAATAAAAATATTTTGCCTATCCCAAACATTGATTTGAAATTAGAGGCTTCTTTAGAGATGATAGGTTCAAGAAAGCAGAAGACAGTAGAGCTACCAGTCTTTGATGCTCCATTGTTGAAAAGACAAAGAAGTGAGCAGACTGATTCAATTATTGTGAGTGATGTGCGGCCTTTGACTGGAAATGGTGGTTGGTTAGAGGATAGAGGGAGTGCTGGGTTGCCAATTACGAGTAGTAACTGTGTTACAGATAGCTGCGATAATGACATTAGGAAATTGGAGCAAGTAACAACTAGTGTCGCTACTATACCTAGTGTCATAGTTAATGCTGATGAGAACTTGCCAATAACCGGCATGAGCACTTCAGCAACTTTGCATTCTTTATTAAAAGATATAGCTATAAATCCATCAACATGGATGAATATAATCAAGATGGAACAGAAGAAATCTGCTGATGCTTCTAGAACTACAGCGCAAGCTTCAAGTTCTAGCTCTATTCTTGGAGCAGTTCCATCAACGGATGTAGTTGCTCTCACAACTTCTGTTATTGGGCAGAGATCAGTTGGAGTGCTTCAGACTCCCACACAGACAGCAGCTGCGGCAAGTTCCATTTACAACCTTTTGAAGAATGAGTGCATTTGCAGTGTGTTCTTTACTGCTTCTGTTGCACAGTTCCCTTTTGATTTCTGCCTGATATTTTTATTAAGGGTTTCTCCTTTTCTTGTGTTTGGGGTGGAATAAGGTGCAGAGCGGTTCCTTATGTGTGCTATTGGAATTTATGTAATCTTTGTTTTCCATTGTTGTTTTTTGTGTGAAAATGATAAAGCTAAACACTCTATATGATACTTTATGTTACTTTTGTTATCTCCAGAATATCTGACATTGTCAAGATTTGCAGGATGATGTGGCTATAGTCCGCATGAAACCTCGTGACCCTCGGCGTGTTCTTCATAATACTGCAGTTCTAAAGGGTGGTAATGTTGGATCAGATCAATGTAGAACCAGTGTAGCAGGCACACAGGAAATGGCAAGCAATCTTTGTGTCCAAAGGCATGAGGACCAGTTGGATAGCAAGTCAGCTGTGACACTTTCAACTTCACCACCAGACATTGCTCGCCAATTCACCAAAAATTTGAAAAATATTGCTGACATGATCTCTGTTTCACCATCCACGTCGCCATCTGCTGCTTCTTCTCGAACTCCGAAACAACACTTGCAAGTTTATCAGAGTAGATTGGAAGGGAAGGGCGCAATTTCTGAGTCAAGTGAACGGCTGAATGATGCTGTCTTAGCTTCTGAAAAAGGTTCTCCTGGTTCATTGCAACCACAGAGCTCTTGGGGGGATGTTGAGCATCTATTTGACGGGTACAGCGACCAGCAGAGAGCTGATATCCAGAGAGAAAGGACTAGGAGGCTTGAGGAACAGAAAAAAATGTTTGCTGTTCGGAAGCTCTGTCTCGTCTTAGACTTGGACCATACTCTTCTCAATTCAGCAAAGGCAAGAATCTTTTTGAACTTGTACATTTTGTGCTTAGTTTCTCTGTCGGTAGTGATGATTTTTATGATCTTGTTCTTCTTTTTCAGTTTGTTGAAATCGACCCAGTCCATGAAGAGATATTGAGGAAGAAAGAGGAACAAGACCGTGAAAAGCCGTGTAGGCACCTCTTTCGGTTTCCGCACATGGGAATGTGGACCAAGTTACGCCCTGGGATCTGGAATTTCTTGGAAAAGGTAAATGTTTCTAATTTATATATGTGAGTGTGTATACAGCTAGAGTTGAATATTGAGTCTTCTATTTTGGGTAATAATGTGCTCTGTTTTAGGCTAGCAATCTTTTTGAGCTGCATCTCTATACAATGGGGAACAAGCTATATGCCACAGAGATGGCAAAATTGCTAGATCCAAAAGGGGATCTATTTGCTGGACGAGTGATCTCCAGGGGTGACGATGGAGATCCATTTGATGGGGATGAAAGGGTTCCTAAGAGTAAGGACTTGGAGGGGGTTTTGGGCATGGAGTCGGCTGTTGTGATTATAGATGATTCTGTGAGAGTCTGGCCACATAACAAGCTAAATTTGATTGTTGTGGAGAGGTAATTAATTGCATGTTTGATATCTGCATTTTGGTGGCATTTTCAATTGTCTATGATTAATCATTTTGTATCTTTTATAGGTATATTTACTTCCCTTGTAGTAGACGACAATTTGGTCTTCCTGGTCCTTCTCTTCTTGAGATTGATCATGATGAAAGACCAGAACAGGGGACATTGGCCTCTTGTTTAGGGGTGAGCTAATGTTTGATCTTGTATAAAAATATCTAGGAGATTCAGTTCTAGTACTAATATTCTATATTATTTCATACAATTAGGTTATTCAAAGAATACATCAGAATTTTTTCGCACATCGGTCTATAGATGAAGCTGATGTTAGGAACATCTTAGCCACAGAACAACAGAAGATTCTGGCAGGTTGCCGTATTGTCTTCAGCAGAGTATTTCCTGTTGGTGAAGCCAATCCTCATTTGCATCCTTTGTGGCAGACAGCTGAACAGTTTGGTGCTGTCTGCACTAGTCAAATTGATGAGCAGGTTACCCACGTGGTTGCCAATTCTCTTGGGACAGATAAGGTGTGTGTTATTTCTCTGAAAAGTATCGCTCTGCATTGCTCAAATTCCATACCCATTTGCACAAAAGAAAAAAAAAAAATTAGAGAAAAGAAATTAATGGTTGGTTTGGAGAAATAAGAATGAAATGTTTTAAGTAAATGTAAGGGTTGCCCCATCCATCCTAAGATTTGGTGGACGAGTTACTCGATACCTGTGCTGGTGGGAGGTAGCAGGGTAATTAGTCGAGGTGCGTACAAGCTAGCCTGAACACCACGGTTATAAAAGAAAACTAGGGAAAAGAAACTAGTGGTTGGTTTGGAGAAATGAGAATGAAATGTTTAAAGTAAATGTAGAGTGTTGCTAATGGAGAAGCCCACCCATACGTTGCACTGTGTGATTGTGTCATTATCATAACTTACTTCACCCAGGTTCAGGTTTATAAGCAGTGACAATTGCCCTATGAAGACTAGCTTTTGCTACGGCTCGGGTGGGTTCACTTAACCAAGCCACTGTCTATGAGTCGCCGGCTCATTCTTCATGATACACGCAGTCAGCGCTTTGGCTCCTCCCAATGCTTGAACATGTTCTGTAAATGACATTTTATCGCTGCCCATCCAACCCATCCCCATCTACACTGCACTGCCTCCACACCCCTTACCTTTCATCTTCACCCTCTTCTGTTTGCTTAGATTATATAAATGCTTTTCGGACAACATAAAAAACACCAGGAAATAAGAATACTTGACAATATAAAAAACAGCAGAAAATAAGAAACTCACTTGTTTTACAGGAAAACATTTTCCATGGAAAACCAAACACACCCTTATTCACATTCTTTATCACCCTCCTTGTTATTATGTGGATCAGATTTCTCTGTCATGTGGGAAAACTGTGTATGTGGGTATCTTTGGAGGTTTAACTTGGTAGCTTGTCTAACAGGTTAATTGGGCACTTTCTACCGGGCGATTTGTTGTTCATCCTGGCTGGTATGATCTCTTTAATGTTGAAATGTAGTCATATGTCATATCACTATCATTTTACTGCTGATTTGAGTTGGTTATGTTTCTTGATTATTCCACACAAAATAAAATTGCAGGGTGGAGGCATCAGCTTTACTTTATCGGAGGGCGAATGAACATGATTTTGCTATTAAACCTTAAAATTAACACAATTTCCATCTCTTGGTTAAAAGAAAAAAACAAAAAAGGTCCGAGGATGAAATCAAGAATTGGATGGATGTTTGAAACGGAAACGTTAGCTAATCAGGCAAGAGAGAATCGTTTGAGGATAAGCCTAAGCATGATTCTCAAGGAATCCACCCAAATCCCTTGCTGGCTTAACCAGTTTCTGCGTCCTCGCTTGGGATATTCCAAAGTCCTAAGCAATATGGGCTGAAGCTTTATTTATGAGAATTCAGTAGCCCGTATTCTGTTCACATAGGTAACAAAGCTGATGATGAGGAAAAGAAGGTATGAAGGACTTATGTAGTTGTCCCGTTGGATACATCCGATAAAAGTGGAACAATACAATAGTTTTCAGAATCTGGTTTTTTCGGTGGAATTGGTAGCTGGCATCCGATTAATGGTGGCAAACAACCAATTATTGAATCGACTAATGAAAACTCTTGGTTGATTAACACACTAACTAGAGCCCTCAAATAAGGAATCACAACGATGCAATTTGTCTCGAAGCTGAAATGGATTTTAAACTTGCGCTGATTAGTGACAATCTCGAAGCTCTATGCTTTTAGCGGCTGATCTTCTAGGCGGGTTTTTTTCTTTTTAAAAGAATTTTTAAAGGACATTGAGTAGGACTTTTTCCAGGTACTGTTGGAGTTATTGGTGGCTCATTGATACTCAAGTTAAACGACGATAAATAAATTGGCACGTTTATATATTCAGCTAATAGGTTTAGGAAACTTATTAACATATGATTGTTGTATTGAATCATATTTATGGGTTATATGTGGTGATCGGTGTTTTAGGCTCGCCTCGGGGCTCATGGGGCGGACCACTTATAAAATGTCACGAGGCGGACCACTTATAAAATGTCACGAGGCTTGCGTGTGGAGCTTACGTCTTAAATGTCCGACTGTATGTTCTAAACACGTCTAACGTCCAACGCTTGAGATTTGTTTAATAGTTCTTACACAGTTATGTGTCACATTTCTTGGTTAACAATGTTGAGCTTCATAATTTGTTAATAAATGAATGATTAATAGTTTTTCTCATTTATAGAAATAAGAAGATTGAGAGTAATTTAAATAACAAGTCGTAATATTGCATGCTTGCTAAATTTGAGAACACCACAAGGATGAGTATCGCTGAACATTTCTTTTGAAAATACATAATTGAATTTTTCATTTTCACTCTCATCCGTCTCCATGTTTTTGTTCTACACCTCAAAATTGTCGTATTTTATCATAATTACATATTATGATAGTAAATATTTTTAAAAATTGTGATTCTTTTATTGTTTGAAAGTTAGATGTTAGACTTGATTTGCATATTATAATAGTTTTTATACCATTGTTTTATTTATACTTGTAATATCATGTTAGAAGTTTTGTTTTCTATCTTTAATCAATGGTTTTAACTTTTTAAAACTGTCAATGTATTTTTTATAATTTTTGTGATTATACTATTTTATTACATTATAAATCAAAAGTTTAAAGATCCATGGTTACGCCCCGTGCTAAGTAAAACGTTTTGCTTCACGCCCGACTTTTGAAACACGGGTGGTGATTGGGTTACAAAATTATATTAAGTATGGTTAATGATAAAAAAAATAGAAAAAAGATATGTTATGTACATGTAAGGTTGGTGCAATTATTAAATGAGCGTGTTTTTTGAGCCGACGAATTTCGTGCGTGCGTTAGGGAAAACAAATTAATTGTATTAGTAGAATAGTAGAAGATCCAGCATGCAGAACACGTTTGAGCTGTAACAGCAACATTAGAGAAAGTAATCTGGGATGGATATACCAACACTTGAATTTCAAGCTTATGGTGCCTCTTTTCAATAATGGAATCTTCTTGAACCTGTCCAAACGAAGAGCTTCCTCGATCTTTAGCTCTGTTTCGAATTGGGTCTCAATAATAGACTCCAAAATGTCTTCGGGCAAGGGATGCGTGGTTAATAGGAAAAATGCCCAAATTTGCTGGTGAAATTTGCAAAATGGTCTAGATTTGTCATTAATAAGTGTGGTAGATCAACCCTTGTCGTTATAAAAATGGGTTGGATTTGCCCTTGTTGATTAAAAGTCAGTTATCAAAACCAATCCCCACAATTAACATATAGTTCAAGTGTAAATTTAAACCAGTTAGGGCAAATCAAGATTTTAAAAGTTTTGGTGTGGACCTCACTGACAACAATGGAGGCTCGGCGAATGCTATTGCTTTTTTTGATCAGTCAAAGCACTGAGCAAAATTCAAACCCTTCATTTCTTAAAATTTACTTTGAGTGACAAAAAACCTGAGTCACTATTTATTGCCAAGTTCAAATCGTAATGAATAATAATACCAATTTGAAAAAAAAAAAAAAACACACACACACACACACACGGACTTCCCTTCACCTACTGTTGACCCTTGGAGCTTTGTTGAAGTCAGTTTCAACCTTTGTGAATAATCCCAGGAAAAATATGGGTAAACATTTCAAGAATTTTCTAACTCTACGATGATTGAATTTTTTAATTGTGTCGAGGGAATGAAAAATAGGAAGCTGCAGAGGATGTCGGCTTTGGAACTGATGGAGATGAAACCAAGGTGAATATTATGTGGGCATCGACTTTTGTGAATTGAAGGTGATATCGACTGTGAAACAAGTATGACTGTGAGGTGAATTAGTGGAGATAAAAATGAAAATGACGGCTATTTTGTTGTAAATGGAAGAAAGAGCTACCGGAAAATATTTATGGAGTTAATGCATACGAGCCTAGCTTCCAACGCCGCAAACCATTTGATGAGTTACAACATTTCATATTTTTGATGATTCGATAAACGAGTCCAAGACCAGGTCCTCCATCAGGTCCCATGGGAGTACTGCACGGTACTTAACAACTGTAAAACTGCTGCATTGTCAGCACAACTGTATGTGGGCTAGAAACTAAAAACCCTTCAAGAGTCACCATCCATGGTCATATATTTATCACATGCTCTCTATATTGGTCTCATATATATATATATATATATATATTAGGATTAGTTTGACCTAACACTTGCAAATCTAAAAAGCTATATATCTCTCAAGTGTGGCGGCTACCTTTCTCAAGGCATCCACAAGAACAAGATCTCAACAATCCAAGGGACCAGTTCCTGCCACTGAAGACGTTTGAAGTCCTAAGATAGTTGAGTCTTGTTTCATGCTCTTAATTTGTATTCCTACATTGCTTGTCAATAAGAATCATAGTAGGACAGATTTCAATCTTTGTAACCTGGGTTTTCTTAGCTTGAGAGCTAAGTATCAGTTGGGTCGTTTGCTAGAGGTAGTCAAGATTTGGAGCTTTGCAATGGAGTTATTGTAAATGTGCTTACAATAGGTGTATTGTAAGGGTTAGGGATTATGAGTTTAATTCTTAAGTTGCAATAGGTTGTAATCTGAAGTTGCTCAGTTTAGTGAAGTGTGAAATCCTACCAGGGTAGGTCATGGTTTTTAATCTCTTGAGCAAAGAGTTTTCCACGTAAATATCTTGCCTTATTTACTTTCCATTATTATTTGTGAAAACAGTTCAGGGACCAGGTTCCCTAAACTGTTTTGAGTGAACTTTCAAGTTGTGAACTAGTTAACGGTAAACCCATAGGTTTTATCAATTGGTGTCAGAGCAGGTGCTTTCTAAAAGGTTAACACCTAGAAAAGATCTTCTTCATGACTAGTTCACCAAACCTAGAGAAGGAAGAATCTAGCACAAGACCACCAAGATTCAATGGAGAATATTATAAGTTGGGGAAGGCAAGAGTGCAAGGGGTTATAAGAATGAAGGACAACGATCCTATTCAAGATCCTGAGAAAGGAGGGTCAGAGATAGATGACTCAGGAAGTGATGACATTGACATGGAGTTGTTCACTCAAAGACTCCAAAATATGGCTCGAAGAAATAATGTGATCCCAAATAAAGGAAGATCCAGCAGGAACTGTGAAAAAATTAATTGTTGTCACAAGTGTGGAAAGGTTGAACATCTCTTAGAGGAATGCTCTTCTCATCTACATATTCGTTATAAAATCACAATGAAGATAAAGCTGCATGGAACCAGGTCCCTGTCAAGAATGCCAACAGAAGAAATGATGCTGACCGCCTTGTGAAGCGAGTTATGGTAACCAGAAAAGACTTCTTCAGCATGTCTAAAGATAAACAAGATGATACATCTATGGTGAGTGTTGATAATAAAATTAAATCTTCATTTACACTCAAGGCGAGATCTGTTGCTAAAAATGGCAATGAAGAAGCAAGAAGGGAAGATCAGATTCCTGAAGAAAAAGTGATTGATACTCAAAAGGATCTCTTGCAGATCTGTTGATTAGTATATATTCGGACTGCATAAATGTGTTCAAGCAAAATAGCAACAATGGATCTATGTCCTCAGTAAATCCCAATAAACAAGTTAAGGGAGAGATCAGAGAAAATGACTTGAAAACTCATAAAATGAAGAAGCTAACAAACATTTCTCCCGGACTAAAACAGGAAATCCGTGAGATTCACCTTAGGATTGAGAAAGAACTTGAAAAGGCCAAGGGAAATCTCATTGCTGAGCTTGCAAAGAATAAGCTACTTCTGGAGAAGGTAAAGCAGAAAAGGATAGATCTTGAGATGTCATATCTTTGGACATGGCCTTTTGGTGAAGCTACTCCAGTCCGTGCTAATGACGTCGTGAAATAGAGGATTTGTGCGGAAAGAGCCAAAATTTCACACAATACTCAGGGCAAATGCAAATCTGGGTATGAAAACTGGAGTTACTTTCATTCTGACCATACTGGCTATTATGAGACATGGGGCAAAGCAGGAGCTGGGGCTGAACAGAGTAGAAGGAAGGTGTTTGAAAACAAACCAAGTGGCAAAGGACCCGATCCCTAGAAGAAGAAGGGTAAATGGCAGGGAGGGGTAAACAAGGATCAAGTTTATCCATTCTATTATTAGTTGGGAACCAAACTGGTTTTGGTTCTTAGGGTCAACAAGTGATCAAAGAAAAGGGCTGGAGTGAGAGAGGGCAGTGGAAATGCTGACTACTCGGAGCATAAGATTGAAGAAATGGATAGTCTCTCACTCAAAGCCTTAAAACACAGGAGTGTGTCAGTGTCAAGAATAAAAAATATGACATTCTTTAAAGGGGAAAGGGCCAAAATTACCCCTGAACTTTGAAAAATAGTTTATTCATACCCTTCGTTATACTATTGGATCAATTACCCTTACTGTTATACTATGGTTCAAATTTACCTCTAGTCTAACTAGACTGCCACGTGTCCTAATCCATGATGCCCAACCCATTTCCCCTTATAATTTCGTCCGGATCAAATTATTCTCTAGATCCGACCCGTCAAATTAATTCACCCAACCCAATTTTGCTTATTTCAATATCCAAAAACACATGACACTTCAAATATCGCAGCAACTTCACTAAAATCAAGGCTTAAAACGTTAAGCATTAATTAAAATATCATTAAGCAATCATCTTTCCAGCCATTTCAGTTCAGATCTTCTTCATACTTGTATCCCATCTGAACCCATTTTCCCCCACTTAAGTACTTTTTTGCCCAAACCCATTAAGTCAAACGAAAACAAAATGACTTGTTTGTCAAAACAAATGATTATCCTCACGCAATAAATGGAAACACCTATTTTTATAATTACTGTTTCCCATTTTGTTTGCCAATCAAAAATACAAAAAATTGAAAAGATTGCAAAATTTCAAAAACTAGTTCACTGTATTCTCGTTGAATCTATTGTCCGAGTTCACTTCTAAATTTTCGAAAGTTCAACTGATGTGGTGCTTGAAATTCAATTGGGCTTGGATTTTTGAGCTAAAATTAGAATGCACATTGGGTGGAGAAGTTGGAAACGAATTTGTTGGGTCTTGACATTCGAAGTTGTGGTCGATAAACTTTTAAAGTTTGTATTGAAAGTTGCTATAAAGCAGTTGAGTATTGAAAATTATTTGAGCTCAGATTAAAAAAAAAATCAGAGTTCATTAACAGTTCTTCATTGTTGACTCATCGAAATTCTGAGTTGCTGAGATTTTTGAAGCGTCGTGTCAGCTTGGATGTTGAGAATCATTAACTTATTGTTTTTTAAACTGTCAAAACTGATTTGACGAAAGAACTTCAATATTACTCCATTATTTGAAGCTTCATTTGGGTTGGGTCATGGATAATTTTGGATGTTGGATGGGGAAAAAATGATCTGGGTCTTTTAAATTAATCTCAACCCTCCATGTGTTTATTTTGAAGTTGGGACCCAGGCATTTAACGGATAAGGGCATATTTGAGCCCAAAGTATAACAGTAGGGGTATTTATGTTCCAATAGTATAACGAGAGGTATATATAAACCTTATTTGAAAGTAGAGGAGGTATATATAACCCTTTTCCGTTCTTTAAATGAGAAAAATTACAAGACGTTCCTCTGTGAAAGCGTGCCCCAAGACTGAAGAATTTAGCTACAAGTGAGAAGAAAGCGTCAACTGATGGGAAGTAAATCCTAAGATCTTCCACAAATGGACACTCGATCAGTCTCAGTGCTGTAAATGAAATTGTCAACAACATTGTAACTTAGTACAGAGATTGGTAGGTGCCTCTTAGTTAAATCAACTTCTTCAAGGGATCTGGTACTCAGTGAGTTGAATCCAAGAAAGTGACAACTCTCTATAATTAAAAGGGAAAAGATTTCTACTGAGTAATTCAAACGTATTCAATGCTTTGAATAAAAGGGACTGAGACTTCTGATGTCTATCAAGGTTCACAATGGAGTTTCTCTCATTGATAATTAAGAGGGTTCAGAAATAGCTTAAAGGTAAAGGACCTGGTCCCTATCAACTTTCTCTTAAAATGACTTCAAAATAGATGGCTTAAATCCATCCTGTTTGGAGCTGAAATGATCTTTGCTATCATCTGGAGTGTTGCTCCTATCCATAGCAATTTGAGTACGTGAGTAGCAGTAGTCACAATAATATGGAACAGTCTCTTCCTGAGGGAAGGTGTGAAGGAAAGGTCAAGACATCTGAAGTTATGAAAGATGGAGAGTTATCGTCCTCCATTCTTCTTAAAGCATAAATCAAAGGGCATCCTGATAGAAACCAGCTGGAACTGAGTTTGTCCAAAATCACTTACATCTCCTCAATGATGAGCTATGTTGAGATAATAGGTGTGCTTACTAACCACATCAGGACAATACAAGCGTTGAAGACATTGCATTTCTCAGACTTCTCTACCTAAGCAATCTCAAATGCCAAGGGACCTGGTCCCTCTGGCTCAGGTTAGTAGTCTTTTCGAGCATTTACATACCTCATTAATATCGTTGAATGCATTGTCAGTCCCTTCTCCCGCATTTTCAAAATTTATCTCATCAATTCACATTCTTCAAACTTGACCCGCTTTGAACCGACAACCATTCTCTCGACCAATCAAAAGGGGGTTTCTCATTTAATATTTAAACCAAAATTCATTCTCTCTCCTCACCTCACAAGTTTTTTTTTCCAATCAAAACCCTTTCCTATTCCTTTAACATCTCCTCTTCATACTCAAAATACTGCCATGTCTAACCAAGATTTAACCCCCTCAAATGCTACTGAATCTATCCCTGCACATCCATCCTCTCAAGCTCCTCTTCCAACCGACCATCCGTCCCCTGTTTTTGAGTCAGAAACCCAAAATTCCCATGAACAAAACCAAACAAGCTCTGCTTCTAAATCAACCATTCCTGGTCCCTCTGAAACTCAAAAGGAGAAACAATCAAAATATTGTGCCTTTGAATCCACACACCCTTCTCAGTCTGACAAACCCATCTCCGAAGATAGTGCCAACTCTGTCACTACCTCCAAACTATTCGGGCTCACTGAGGAAGTAGCTGAAAAGGATGATGAAGTGGAGATAAATAGGAAAGATGCAACTAAAGAAGGTGAGAGAGGTTCGGAAAAACTAAATGAAGCAGCAGTAAACTCATGTAATTAAAATCTCTTAGACTCAGAAGTAAATGGAGATGAGTTCATTAATCAGGAATATCTGCATGCTAAGTGTGAACTAGAAATTGAGGGAAAATTTGAAAATTCAGATACTGTTCTTGAAAACACTAAGTGTAAGGAGACACTGGGTGTATCCCAAATTGTTGATAACGTTGATAAATGCATTAAAAATATGGAAACTAGGGATGAGGTTACACCTGAAGTCTTGGTAGAAGGTGGAAACTTGAATAGATCCTTGGGTGGTGGAAATCTTGTTGGGAATATTGAAAATGTTGTAAGTGGATGTGTCAATGTAGGAGAGGAGTGTGTGTCCGTAGAAATGCAAGAAAAACAAAGAAACGATGAAGAAGCGAGTTCTCAAGTACAAGGGAAGGTACCTGGCCCCAATAAGGAGACTTTGGATGATACGCCTCTATCTACTATTGTCGTTCCTTGGAAGAAATCATCAGCAAAGGGTTCTAGTTCTGCTAAAGTGGCTGCTAAGGGACATGGTATCGCAAAAACATTCAAGAAAGGAAAGTTGGGAAAGAGTAAATCTACTGCACAGAAGAAGACTTCTTCTCAGCACATCGAAAGTCCACCCCCTTCCAGACCAAGGGCTAGATGTCACGACCCAACCCCGTAGGCCGTGACTAGTGCCCGACCTGGGCACCCAAGCACACCTATCAAATGCTATCTAAAATTCTATCAAACACATTCTAGTGTATGGCAGAAGCCGACAAGGCTTTATTTCAAATTTAGATAATTTCCAGAAAAAAATTTCGGCAGAGTTTCCTTTGATTTACGGACTATCCAATATACCCTGCACGCAGAAAATACCAACAAAGGCCACACAGGGCTAACAAAGCAATGTATAAACATATGCGGACCGGCCGCCTCGGCGTATAGGATCGCCCAAACAACATATGCGGACCGGCCGCCTCAGCGTATGGGATCTCCCAAACGACATGTACACGCATCCATACAGAAAGACCCTAACCCACAAACATGTCTACAGACCTCTAAACAGACCGACAGAATCATAAGACGGGACAGGGCCCCGCCGTACCCATGAACGGGAGTATACATATATAGAAATGACAGACTGTACCAAAAGATGGCTCTGAATAAAAGAGCGCTCCAAATGGCAGAAAAGATATCCTAGCCGGACGGATCGGCAAACCTGTCGTCGGTACCTGCGCGGCATGAAAACGCAGCCCCCGAGGAAAGGGGGTCAGTACAAAATATGTACTGAATATGTAAAGCTTGAATTACAGAGACAAAATCATAACTGGTACAGAACATACAGAAAGTAAACAGAAAATCCAAAGTATCAGATACATAATTTCGAAACATGCAGAGTGTGTACAGAAACATATGTCATATCAAATCCGGCCCCTACCAAGGGACTCGGCAGACAGAACGTGGCCACCCTCCCGACGCTGGTGCCACAACACAGAAGAATCAGAATAGGGGCATAACCCCGTAGCATAATATGTCATATCAAATGGCCATAGCAAATCATATCAGAACAAGCGGACATGGCACATCATACTCCACAGACCCATGTACGCGTATACCTGCCCCCTCACATCGAGGCACGGCGAACAATGCTGAGGATCACGTTTGACAACATATCCTGGCCCGGGCTCAGTGTGGGAAACATTGGGGCATCCACGAATGGAGTAGTGAGAGACTAATGCAATTAAAATATCATAAATGTTTTAATAGACTCGATGAGGCATATCAAAGACAAACCGATCCAATGAAGTCGAACGGGAACATAATAAATGAGTTTCGGATATCATAATGAATTACAGAAGTATAACCTTTCTGAAATCGTTCCGAGTGTCAAAACAATTTATCGGACTCAATGGAATATTTAAAACAATGTTTGTTAGGTAATTAGAATGGTAGTCAAAACATTTCTTTCAAAAAAATCGCTCGAAAGTAAGACTAGAGTGCAATAAGGGCAAAACCGGGAATAATGGGCCCACGTCGGAACAAGCAAGGCGGTGGGCTCAAGTTACACATTTTAAGCTTATGGGGTCACCTACAAAAGTTCTACGGACGTTCTATAGCTTTCCAAGTAGTTTGGGGAAAGTTTGCATGATTACCAAGAATACAAACCAAAAAGGCTCAGTCTTACTGAAGGAAAAAGCGAGATTTTCAATTGCGGATTCCGATGGGCAGAAAGTCTTTCGAAGCCCGAATTCGATTCTAATACCATTAGGCATGCCAAAAGAAGGATCGGGGTAGCTTTACATACCTTTTGAGCTTTTTAAGTCTATCCAAGCTCACTCCCCGTTTCGTCGAAAATCTGCAAATGGTCACATTTACCAATTGTAAGTTATAGATGCTACGAATTCAATTCAACTTATATTTGTCTACCGAAATTTCGGCAGCACTTCCCCTATACATATAGCACCCCCGAGAATTCAACTCGGCTCAAAATCATCAACAACAACCCAAACAACAACATCAACATCAACAACAAACATTAGAAACGCAATATGGCACAACTAGTTCTACTTGCCGACATAATGCCACAACCTTCATTTCAACTACAATTTCCAAACCAATTTCAATGATTTCACTTTCATTATCAAACTAGATCATCACAACATAGTTTAGAAGCATTTCATATCGTTTCTTCAATTATACACACGATATACATAATATACGAACTTTCCGTCAAAGTCATAACTCGTTCAAAACTTCTAATCTTTGGCATACATATTCATAATATGTTTCTAGCTTCCAACTTCATCAATACTCATCAAAATTTGCAACTTAATAACTTCATTTTCATAATGTCGTAAAATCATTCTAAAACGACATAAACTTCTACATTCCATTTCATAACAAACTTATATCATTTTATCTTCATTTACATCACAAGAGATCATCACAACACAACTAACATATTAAACAAAATTAATTCATTGCCATTCTTATCTCCATACCACACGGCCAAATGCACCCATATATACCCACTTTGCAAACTTTCATATTTTTCATAATTTCTACTTATTCCTACATGCTACAACACACACACACACACACACACACACACACACACACACACACACACACACACACACACACATATATATATATATATATATATATATATATATATATATATATATATATATATATATATATATATATATATATATATATTCCAAAGTAAAAGGAGCAAGATCTTACCTTTGTTCTTCCAAGCTTTTTCAC